>NC_061097.1:7626455-7643955 GCF_015104395.2 Macrobrachium nipponense | reverse complement strand
AGAAACTACAAGAAGCAGGACTAACAGTCAACATAGAGAAGAGTGAGTTTTGGAAAGGCGACTGTTCAGTACCGTGGGTTTGAAGTTGGGAAAGGCCTTCTCACTCTAGTAAATGCTGATGTAGAAGGTATCCGTCAGGCTACCCCACCTACTACCAGGAAACAGCTACAGAGATAATTGGGCATGGCTGGATTCTATTGTCGTTTCCGTCCAAATTTTTCAGCTGTAGTAGCTTTCTTGACAGACTTAACTAATCCCAAAAGCTAAGTTTATTTGGACTCCAGAATGTCAGGAATCCTTTGAGAAGGTAAAATCCATTTTAACTTCAAGACCAGTACTTCAAGCTCCAGAGCTTTACTACTTCAAGAAGATGAAAATAATACCCACCATCAGAAAGTATATTCAACGATCGAGAAGGAAACTTAAGCCTTAATCACAGCATTGAAAAAGTTTGAAGTGTATGTGAACAGACCTAGGAATGAAGAAATTTTATTGTTGACTGTTCACAATCCCCTATCATTTATACAGCGGATGAAAAATCATAATCACCCGTTCGAAGCAAGAAATTGCTGTCATCACTTGAGAAAAGAAGAGCGCAGAGTTCTCAGTTTTGTTATGGAATCCTATTATTCCTCGCTCCATGAGAAACCTTGTCTTCTCGAATTATCAAGAGCTGTCCACGAGAGTCATTGAATGCTCGGACCTGGTGGGTGCGATAGCGACCTCCGGGAGGCGCAACAAAGATGGGGCCCTGAGCTCGGGGGCCTAATGTTGACAGGTCCATCACTGCCATGGCAATGGCGGGAGCGGTGGCCCATGTGGGGCAATGGGCCCATGAAGAGGTGTGCCCGTGCACCCTGCACAAGCCACAAAAGCTCCTGCTATATTCACGCTTTGGCTGTTATTCTTGTTATTTTGCTCGGAAGAATGCCCCGGTTTAATACAACACCCACAGACGGGCTTACGCAGCAGATTATTCTGCCGCTGCGTTCTCTGGGAGCTGGCAAGAGAGGGTGCAACTCTGCAGCACGTGGTGGGTGTCCCAGGTATTCGCCTACATACCGCACTCCATGATCATCTTCAGGCTCTTATCCACCAAGTAAGTGGCAAGTTCAGGAGGGGCATAGGACAAGAAATTCTCCAACTGGAAAACTTTGAAGATCTCATCTGCGGAAACCGCATTGGATGCCCTTGTCCACCTTGGAGGGCGGGCGTCTTCTTCCCCACCCATTCCGACCATGTTTGCCCGGATTCCTTCAGCATGCTCCTCCATTTTTGTCGCCACCTGTCGGAGATGATCTCAAAGGCTTTGATGATGGCCTCCCTTACACGAGTGAGATCCCCCTTGCTCGTGAGTGGGGAGAGCATGTAAGGCGATAGCGCCCTTGCCTTCAAAGGTGTTTCCCCAAGATGAGGGTTACTTCGGCGGGAGGAGTTGGAAGTTTTCTAGGACCTTTTCTATGTCATCGAGCCAAGCTTCCGGCTCAGATTCATTCCACGGTCGGATGAGGTTGCCCATGCTACTGAGGGTGGAGTGTGATGAACGGGATGTAGAAGGTTGTATGCCAGCATTAACCACAGCCATTTGGTGAGCCCTTTCTGATGCCTCCTTCCTCTCTTTTCTTTCTTTCTCCTTTTCTTCTCTTTCCTTTCTCCCTCTCCTCTCTTTCTGCTGCTTCTCTTCTCACCTGGAATTCTCTTTCCTTTTCCCTTTCTACTCTTTCTCATTCTATCCTTGCCTTTTCCCTCTCTTCGGCTACCCAAGTAACTAATTCTTGGCTCCGCAAACCAGCGGCCTTTCCTGCTTCCGTAAAAGCCTTAATCTCCCATAAGGTAGGATTTTTTCGTAATTTTGGAGGAGGATGGAATATGAGGGTACGAACGGGAAATTCCTAAGGTGAATCACAGGCGGTAAGCCCGGGAATGATGTTTCTAGGACCTAGTAACACAGTTAAACTCCAAAAAGATGTGATGAGAACGAATTCTCTGCACAACGAAAGAAAGCCGAATTACTCATTAGATTAGATCGTCGCATAAACGCAATATGGGCAGGAATACTGCACATAGTTCCACAGAACAACAATCACGGAATGTAAATATTCACCGCAAAAGGCGTGAAATAGGGGCCACACGGAAAATTAGTCAGTCGACTTGCAATGGGCACACATAGACTATTGCGGCAAAATATTCGTCGCGTGGGCGTATCAAAATATAAAGCAGTCAGACGGACTGAAAGTTATAAAGGCACGACGGCGGCGAGATGTGCGTATACAAATACAGCAAATGAAATGCGCATATAATATTATGATGCAGGCTTATGGGTTACATAGTCGTATCAAAAAATGGCCTTAAGGACAATTTATATACAATGGCAGCCAACAGGCTGAAATGCAATGCGCCTTTAGGAAAAGTACGGAGAAACTATTTGGCACGAGGGCGAAACTGTCGGCCTCGCGGACTATAAAAAATAAAGTATTCAACCCAATAAATGCAAAAGCGCATATAAAATGTCGCGGATTTCAAAATATGGGTCAGTCAAGCAGACTGCATATAATAGGGCGACAGATAAACATCAAGCAGTCGATCAGACTGAAAAAATGATAATAACCAGTTGGGAGACGGTATATAGAAAATAATAATAAGCAGTGGGGAGACTGCAAATAAAATTCGCAACGGCGAATTATATAAAAATTAAGGCGTTACTTGCGACGAATAAATTATATTTCCATAAGTCCCTTTATTATTGCTTATTTTTCTCAGTTTGGACACTGTTCTATTTTAAGCTCAATCATCACTCACATTGGGAATTTTACAAGGTCAGTGACCGTCTGGACGTGGGTATGCAGTAGGCCTGGAGCGGGGTAGGGGTTGGGGGTGTTAATAGCCGCACCCAAAAAAAAACTCTTTCGTTCACAAAACCGTAAATAAAGTATTTCCTTGTATTCCATTACTACACCAGTTTTTATTTCTTAATGTTACTCCTGTGGTTGAACCACTCTACTTACATGAAAGGTAAAGGAAAAGAAAAAGAAGAAAAAAAAGAATGAAATTAATGAAATAATGGGAGTGTACTGGATTTGGCCTAATTTACCTCTTCAGAGGTTGTCCTCGACGTGTTGCCTTGCTGTGCCTACACATATTTCATGACACGTGACAGAACTATGTGTGCGTGAGAGAGAAAGGAATGACACGCTCTGTGAAAATTAAACTCTGCAAAAATCATTTTGCTCGCGAAAGTAGCACCTAGCAAAGAGCAGCCACACGCCTAATTAATGTAATCTCTTGCGATGCAAGATTTTCACAACAATTTTTTTTTTCTTTTTTCTTTTTGCTTCCTAGAGTAATTATAACACTTTCCTAGCTACCTTCCTTCATGCACAGCACCGAACCTAGGGGTTAGTTATCGAACTTCTCTCTCTCTCGTAGCTAAATTCAGCATGCAAGCAATTATTCTGAGCTTCCTATTCCTAGCTTAAAATGTGGCAATCACAATTGTTTTTTTTTCCTACCAATAAATAGCCAAGCTTGAAAAATATGGTCTTACCTTGCTGTGAGTTTTTTTCTTCCCCTTGCTCTTATGAGCTTTAACGCTGAAATTTCATGTTCGTTTTTTTTCTTATGAAATCACTTTAACATTATGTTTAACTGAGAAAAATCTGTTCAATAGGTCGCCATTATTCTGATTTAAGTCTGATATCTCCTGTAAAAATGCCTTGTACCTGACTAAGACCAACTCGGAGGCCAATCAGCTTAAAAAAAAAAAAAAAAAAAAAAAAAAAAAACAGGGGTGGTGAAGGCCAAACGCAAGGGGAAAAATCGTAACGAAACTCCGAGAGTTGAATTTACAGGAGAATGTATTTACACCTTAACATTACTGGTTTCAAGGCGCCAATAAGAACGCTAATGACCCTCACATGGAGCCAGATAATAGATTAATTGTTGGGAGCAATGAACAGACGTTCAGGACACATGAGATGATTCGCAGTGTGTAATTTCGGGCCCAGCGCAGAAAGGACAAGGAAGAATTTACCTCCACCGCAGGATTTTGCAGTAGGCCTGCAAAATATACATCGTATAAATACACGTGCAAGGCGGGGTGGGGGGTTGTTAAGTTTCTGTGGAAAAATAATCCAGATATATTGGATTTTTATCATAGCCTTGCTGCAAAGCATATAAACAGAAAATTCTGATAAGAAAACATCTCCGTAACCCGGGAAAGAACACTTCCCCGAAATCATTACTTTGTAGATTTAAAAGATGCCTAAAAAAAGCATAAATTGAAGGACAAATATGTTTAATAAAACCACACACGGATTCGGAGCTTCATTCTCTCTCTTCAATGTCGAGTGTTTTAACAATGAAGAGGGAGGATATCGTTCCGAAATTGTATGTGGGTTTGTTGTGTATATTTGGTATCCAGTTCACAGTCTTTTTCCCGTTTTCAAAGTGAGATAATCATCAGTTATCGTCCTAGAAATGCGTTAGAACGAGTAAAATCAAGGATCGTAAGTTCAAGGGCTGATTTTAAAGTGAATGCCTACCTTGAAAGTACGTATTCAAACAATAGTGTAGGCATAACGATTTCCAGTCGCAAGGGGTTAGGTTTACTCGACTTTATTCTCTTTATCTTGTTACTCTATTATTGTCCTCTCCGCTATGCTCATGCCTTTTACAACGAGCCATTTTTTTTCTTTTAATTTTCTGAAGGTTTGCTTGTGAGTGGGAATGCTTCTTGGCTGTGAATTTTAGAAATATAATTAATTCAACATAACTGTATATGTTCATGTTCTATTTTCGAAAGAGCCAGACGAAGAAATTTTTTTCTTTTCCATAGAACGAAGAAATTCGAACTTGAAGTATGGCAAAGGACTCTATTCCAATTTAGTTGTTATTAATGCCAGCAATTCATTTCTGTTCGAGTATTGGTGTTCATTAGAGAATTACCTCACGTCAATTAATTAAAAGCACCAGTGTTCCATAGTTAGACCAACCGGATGGAAGTTAATTGACGGCAACAAAGGCATCACTCCATTTCGCCTGCCATTTCGTTGCTTGGATAAATGCTTAACGTAATTTCCTTCCAATCATTGAAGCTTTACTTAGCCTGTACAATATTGGATATATTTACATGCTTATGTTTTGTACTTCTATGACTGAACAAACCACACTTTCGTTTCTAGAAAAGATCCGCATAACTGAATGGAATGGAAAACTACAACCATGGCAAAACAAAATATATATATATATTTCCGTTCATTATCTCCAATAAAGGAGTCAGGAGTTATATGTGGTGCGTTTGTCAGCAAAGTTATATGAACTGCTGCATGAGAGATTTCGTCAAAAGATTCATTGTGTTGTAGGGAAAAACTGCTGATATTTTCTTTTGGATCAGAATGGGGATCTCGATTTAGAAATTTTTGATAACTTTGTTTATTGTTAATAATTATGCAAACAGGTGTATTCAACGCTTCTTGCCGTTTGAAAAAAAAAAACATCAATAGTGCTGTGCTTTGGGGTGCTAATGCTAATTGCACTTGTGCATGCTTGTAAAATTACTCTTCTTATTTTGTGTTTTTTAAAAACGTGTGAAGCATTTCCTATTATGGATTAACATTCATTACCTCCAGACAGTTGGGAGAAAGGTTCTCGTAAAAAGAATATACATAGCTATAAGGCAAATAACCTTTCCTCGTTAAAATTAGCATAAAAAGATTAAGATAAATGTTGAATTAAGAAGCCCATGTGTAATAAAATGATTTGAATTTAATATTCTTACGCTCATTGAACGAGCAAACGTTATTTGGCCTCCATCTATGCCTCAGATTATATAGAATTCAGACTTGTTTCTTTCGCTCCACTGCGGCAACTAACGCTCCTAATAAAGACAAAAAGCGCTGCGCAGCACGAAACGTCACCAAGGTAGGCGGTCATATGCTGGCAGAGGTGACTTTTGCTGTGAAGTCTAGTGTAAAATCACCTAAAGGCTGTTTTACACTAGGCTTCACCGCACGCTACATACGTAAGAGTCATCACGTACTCCTCCCAAATTCTTGTTAGCACCCGCCTACTGGACTGCTCATCAAGGCTCACACTCCACCACCAACTCATCAAGCCAAGCTTGGTGGTTGAAGCCTGACCGCTCCGCCGAAGACGACTCAGCTGTCACCCAGTGATCTATTTTACTGTATCGCCTTAGAATGGACAGGAGAGATCCATTTTTGAAAGAGTATTATCAGCATTATTCATGTTTATGGAATGCAAAATTAAAATCATAATGAAATTTAGATGTACGCGACGCCGCAATGAAGTAGCTAAGTGAAGAGCTGGTTTCAATTAATGACAATATTACAGAAGAAGATATAAAAAAGAAAATCCACAAGCTACGTGGCCTGTACAAAATAACACAGAAAAAAGAACGGGAATAAAAAAAAAATTCAGAAGTTGGAACAGATGATTTCTATGTTCCTAAGCTCTACTCTATGATTTGCTTCATTTCTTGCAAGACGACAATATTCGAGAGTCAACTTCATCATTGGAAATGATAGAGGTAAATATTTTAGAAGTTGTCATTTATTGTGATGATTCATCAATGTAAATATGGAGTATTGCTAATTTGTATATTTTTCATTGTTTATCTAATATTTTAATAGGATCATGATATGTTGCAATAAAAATTGATTTCATAAGAAATATTTTGATGTTATAAATTATGTTATCAGTTTAATTAAAATGAAGTAAAGATTATATCTTTATTTCATTTTAATGAATAGTAGTTATCGCTAAGTTTTCCAATTATACAATACGTCGTTGCCATGATATTTCAATATCATTATTGAAGTATTTTTCGAAAATAGCCCGTTCTGCAGAAAGCTTATTGATGATACTTCCTTGGTTTCATTTGCTGTAGAAGCCAATGATTTGTCCATTTCCTCCTTTTCTTATCATAATTGTGCATTTGATCAAACATTAGTGCTACAACAATGGCAGCACAGGCAAATTCTTCCTCGTCATTGCTGATCGTGGGTATCAGGAAGATATTGCTGCCGGCCGCAGCACTCACGTAACGTAGTGTTAAGGATGTTTTAACTAAATTTCACTGCACGCTGCATATGTAAGACTCATCACCAACTCCTCGCAAATTCTTGTTAGCACCGCCTACTGGACTGCTCATCAACATTCACACCGCATCCCCAACTCACAAGCCAAGCTTGATGGCTGAAGCATGACCACTCCGCCGACGACGACTCAGCTGTCATCCAGTTCTCCATTTAACTGTGTCGCCATGGAATGGAAACAAGAAGAGGTCATTTTTTTGAAAGAGTATTGTCAGCATTATCCATGTTTACGGATTATGAAATAAAAATCATATCAAAATAGAGATGTACGTGATGCCGCAATGAAGAAGCTGAGTGAAGAGTTGGTTTTGATTAACGACAAAATTACAGAAGACATGAAAAAAGAAAATCCACCCGCTATGTGGTCAGTGCAAGCGAGAACAGAAAAAAGAACAGGAACAAAATAAAAACAAAATCAGGAGCTGGTATGTTCCGAAGCTCTGGTGCTATAATTTACTTCATTTCTTGCGAGGTGACAGTATTCGAAAGTCAACATGAAGTATTGATCATTTTTGTATTTTTCATTATTTATCTGATTTTATAAGAAATATTTTGATGTTAGAAATTAGTAATTTTTTCTATTATATGATCTTTATTTCCTTTTAATGAAAAGTTATCACTTAATTTTCCAGTTATGCAATTCGTCGTTCCCATGATATTTCAATATCCTTATTAAAGTATTTTTCGAAATTAAGCCCATTCTGCAGAAAGGTCGTTGGCGATACTTCCTTGGTTCCTTTGCTGTAAAAGCCAATGGTTTGTCCACTTCCTCCCTTTTTTATCACAACTGTGCATTTGATCAAACATTTGTGCTACAACAACGGCAGCACATACAAATTCTTCATTACGCGCTGTGCAACATGATACGTCACCAAGTTGGGCGTGCATATGGTGGCAGAGGTGGCTTATGAAGCGTGTGGTGAATATAGTGTAAAACAGCCTTAAGACTGCCCGTTGGGACTCCATACAACCTCAGTGTCGACCCCACATAATTCAACGGATTACATCTCAGGCAATCAATTCTACATAGGAGAACTAAGCTTATCAAAGGACTAAGTCTCTCTTCAAATTTGAAAAGACTTCCAGCTATAAGGGGATAAGTAAGAACGGTACCCAGTTTACTGAAAGGGTAATTATTAGGAACTAAAAGTACTCATTGTAAGTCAATGGATTTAGTACAGAATGGCAGTTTAGAAACTGTGAAAAGTCATCTTAAGAATAAAAATTGCGAAGAAATCTAGAATTATACACAAGAAAGCAATTTACACGCACGCACCACACACACACACACACACACACACACACACACACACACACATATATATATATATATATATATATATATATATATATATATATATATATATATATATATATATATATATATATATATATATATATATATATATATATATATATATTATATATATATATAATAGAGAGAGAGAGAGAGAGAGAGAGAGAGAGAGAGAGAGAGAGAGAGAGAGAGAGAGAGAGAGAGATATATATATATATATATATATATATATATATATATATATATATATATATATATATATATATATATATATATATATATATATAGCCTAAATACGTCAGATACCTTTAAATACATACCTTTAAATGTAAGGCAATTGTCCTTAACTTATGGCATTATTATAGCCTCCTATAGTAAGTACCTGTCTCTGACTTCTTTAGCGAGAAACCATTCGAAAGTATAACAGGAGAGAGCAAACATTTTACAGGCATTCGACAGGATTAAAATTCCATTTGTTTTTTCTTTTAAGTTTGTTGTTTTAATGTTCCCTGGAAAGCTATTCATCAGTCTCTTTGTTGATTCCACGAGCATCATGAATTTAACCCCATCAAAGCTTTAGAGGTACACTGAATAATTCCTCTGCTACCATTGCTATAATTCAGAAGGATGAAGAACGGAAGTCATGACCCTATTTACTGTTAGCAATCTTGCTTCTTGTGTTTTTCTTTTTGTCTTCTCTTTGCTCCTTTGCTCTCCCTTCCACTTAAATTCTACTCACGAGATTAACACTTTAAGGGGTATTGGGGTTTACGAGTAGATGGCGACCACTATTTGCTATATTCTTCACTGTTCAGCTCCCGTTTTGGAATTTTAATTTTCTAAGGGAATGGCATAGCTAAGAAAGATTTCATTCATAACACAAAAAAGGTGCAAACGATCGCCAGTTAACTGCAATTTTTGAGAAATAACCCTTTTAATAAGCCATTGAAGTTACCTGTGTTTCACATTGCAGTCATCTTAATGAACAATGGTGCATACACACCGACATCTGTCATGTCATTTATTATCCTCATTTCTGTTGAAGACTTCAGACCTGTAAAAATACTTTAATTAAAAAGGTCTAGAAACAGGTTGTTGTGCGTTGTGGTAATAATGTATTATTCTTTCAGTTGTATATAATATTGTAAGGTTCTTGCAATGTTTAATAATGGTAACTGGTTATTTGCTCTGAAGTTAAAGTTTAGAGCAGGAAGTTTCAACGAAAGGAGTTATCATCTCTTGGACTGTGCTCTGCCGTACAAAACGAGAACCAATCTAAACCAAGCACAGACGGAAAATATAATCCAGATATGAAGAAGGAAGCTTAGTGAATATATGAAAGGAAATCGTGTCGTCATTTAAGCGTCTCAGAAAATCTGCATAAAGCACTTCCTGGAAATCATGATTGCTTAGTCTTGAGCGATTAGGAAAACCGGGAGAGCAAATGCATCGGTTAAGACTTCGTTGGTTTTAAAGCAGAGTTCTTCTTTTACAACATTAGATGAAAATTTTAAGCACAACGAGAGAGAGAGAGAGAGAGAGAGAGAGAGAGAGAGAGAGAGAGAGAGAGAGAGATAAAATAATAACAAATACTTTCTTGCCGTCGCTATACGTTTTTCAAGTACACGAATTTGTGGACATAAGAAGGGACAGATGGTGTTTCATCGTTTTTTTTTTTTTTTTTTTTTTTTTATTACACTGGACACCTACAAATGTCTGTTCTAATATTCACTATTGTTCTAGTCACACTGATCAAATGAAAGCTTCCACATTTTCATCAATGTTTCTCCGCAATCTATGAATTCGTGGTCCAGAATTCTTAGAGCATGGAATTTGTAAGATATACGGTATTGCTTATGTTTCTACGTAGGAAATCCAAATTCATTTACTGGCAAAGCTTATGATTCACCATTCAAATAGAAATTTTAAGCTGCTCAAAACTTTCCGTGTAAAAATTCGCTTTATGCAACAATATCACAGAAAAAAAGTATGTCGGTTAATAACTTTCTTTAAAGTATAAAGGAGGTATATATTAGGTTTCATGGATAGATTACTAAAGATATTTAGTTGGCAAACTGGTAAAAAATCTGATTAGAAGAGTAAAACCATATCAGTACAGAGTAAGAACTATTCAGTTTCCAGTTATACGTGCTTAAATAAACATTCTTTGATTATCACACAGACTGGCAAATTAGCAGATCAATAATTCTTTATAATGATAATACAAAACGTAACAGCCTAAAAAGGTGACAAAATTAATATTGGTTCTGTTAATTGTAAATTGAATGGCTATTTTAATGATGAAACTTTAGCAATTAGATGACAATATTTCATGAACAAGTGTGACACAGTAAATGTCGTTTACCTTTTGAATTCATCCACATATGCTGGTGCATGTGTGTATGAAACTGTCTGATGTATATTTTTATAATTGGGCCTCACTTATGAGATTCTATATACGCTTTTTTTTTATTATAAAATAAACTACAATATAATCAGATTTTAAACATATTTTGGATATATGCATTTGTATTTAGTCAGATCATCAAACTTACATTCTTAATAGATTATAAAAGTCATAAACTTAAACCATTCGCAAATGAAGTCCCTTTTCTGATACCATATTTTTTGGTATCTACCTGCCAACTCATATAATAATATAACACAAACCTACAGATAAGTTAATTGAAATCATAATTGACATATTTTCTATTAAAACAGTTCAGCATTATTTCACTTAAAAAATTATAAAATTTAAAAGTTTATAATTTGCCTTAGATCATATTTCTTTTTCTTGTTCACCTATAAGACATACAAGTAATCTACAATTAAAACTAATGCAGCATTATTACACTTTGTTTTTTCACATTTAAAATCTAACATTAAAAATTCTTAAAAAACTATTTTCTCAATACTACATTTATTGGTCAGAATAGTTTTAAACCATAGAAAAATATCTTTAATATAAGTACATGGATAAAATACAGGGATTGAATTTTCTTCCTCGCCACATCTGTCACAAGAACCATCCGTCCTTATCTTTAGCATCCTTAATCTTTGGTTAGTTACTAGAGTATCATGCAAGTATCTATACATAAATTCTCTCTCTCGTAATCCTATATGTCTATTGTTTACATTCTTCCAAATGCTTTTCCAGTTGAACAACGGGGAGTTACTCTCTATTATGGTCTCACAATTTGGACGGATACAATCATAAACTACTTTACTCGTTAACAAAGGGAAATTTTTACAACGAAACACCTTTCTAATTGCCTCTATCGCTACAGAATAGTATGGACTAGAAATATACGATACCTCTTTTTTATCAATCGTATTCATCATACGACTTAGTCTTATACTACAATAATAAACAGCAAGGCATGAATCATTTGTTAGCTCTTTTGAAACAGTACAACATAAAATAGATAAAGCTTTGTGATAAACATCAGTAATCCCTAGTCCCTCTTCTTCATTGGGTAAACAAAGTGTTGTTCTTCTAATAGGCTGGTACTTTCCATGCCAAAGAAATCTAAAAATACAAGAATTTATGGCTAATTCCTCTCGTTTAGACAATGGAAATGGGTGAGCCAAATACCTTGCTTTTGAGAGTATCAAGGAATTGATAATAATACCCTTTTGATATAGGGTTAATATTCTCTGTTCTGACATGGATGATATTCTGCTGATCTTGTTCATTCTGTGTTCCCAATTTTGTCTACACGTTTCATCATAATTTCCACTACATTCAATCCCTAAAATATTAGTTTTCTTTACACTTTTTACCCTGTCAGTAGGTCAAGACAGTTTATTTTCCCAGTTTCCAATTCCTAAAATTTTTGTTTTATCGATGTTTAGTTGTGATCCTGTAGCCTTATCAAACCTTTCTATCTCTTTATAAACAAATTGCAGAGAAAATTGTTGAATCATCTGCAAACCCTTGAAGCTTGATACATTCTTTATTTGGTATTGGAGTAGGAATAATCTGTGTATTACCTTTAATAGCTAAGCATAAGGGTTCTTGAAATATTACAAACAAAAGCATGGACAAGGGACATCCCTATCTAACACACCTATTTATTTCAAGCGAAGAGCTAATTACTCCATTGATGCGTAAATAGCTATGACTTTTTTATGTAACACTTTTAACCATTTGATAAAGGAGTCGGGAAATCCAAAGCAATTCATAATTCTCCATAAGAACTTCGTATCCACCCTGTCAAAAGCCTTTGACCAATCAAGGTTTAAAAGAGCCAAGTTCGAATGAGTTTTGGATGAATAATACACTACATCTCTTATATTATTACAGTCGATAATTGACCTTCCATTCACACCACAATACTGCTCCGATGAAATAATCTTATTCAATACCAATTTCATACGATTAGCTAAAATTTTTGCACATATTTTATAATCTACGTTAAGAAGAGATATGGGCCTCTAGCTCTCTGCTAGTTCTACGTCCCCATCCTTTGGTATAAGCTTAGGAATGCCTTCATGCTGAGTACTACTCAAATCCTCCTTCAGAGCGTACCTAATTACTTGTGTGAAGTGAGGTTTCAAGTGTCCAAAACTTTTTGTAAAATTCAGTAGGAAGGCCGTCCTTTCCTGGTGACTTTCTAATGATATCTACATCATCAATATCCAATTTATTCTTGCATAGTCTAAGTAATTCCTCTTGTTGAATTTTATCAACATTAACGCGTATAACTCTTTTTAATAACTTTTAAAAAGGAAACCATACTGTCAGTATTAATGAGAACTCCTTTATCCGTTTTAACTCTAAAAATACCCGAGTTCCTATCCTTCTCTCTTCCTAACAAGTATGCTGATACCTTTTCACCTTCTACCGTGTCTTTTAGTTTTGTTCGTAGTTTAATGCCCTCACAAAACTCATCCTGTATGTCATTCACTCTGTCTTTAATCACCCTTATTTCTTCAAAGTCAATTCCACCAGCATTAGCTTTTGCATACAATTGTTTGTCTTCCCTGCAACATATATGGAAGTCCATATTTTTCTTGCGACATAATTTTCGACATTCTTATAAAAAACTTTTTTCATTATTTTTTGCAAAATCCCACCATGATAGCAAATTATCAAAAATTCCTTTTCTAGCCATGATATGACTCCAAACTACACTGAAATTCTCCTCAATTTCTTTAAAACCCAAAACTTTTGTGTTAAACCTCCAAAAACCTCTACCAAATTTTACATTTTGTATATTAAATTTAACTAAAACCATGCTGTGATCTGAGCAGCTGATAGGTATTGTTTCCCCTGACTTTATATGGTTAAATAGCCTTTTAACATATACTCTGTCTATTCTTGACCCGTAGTTATTTTTAACAAAAGTATATTCAGGTAACTTGTGACAACCTATGGTTATGTCTTTCAATCCTACTTGCTTTATCAAGTTCCTTAGAGCTTTTGACTGTAAATGAACATTTTCTCAACTACTGTCTCGAAGAGAGGTCACACAGTTAAAATCTCCACCTAATATTAAGTTTTCACTGTTATTCCTTAAATAAAATAACAATTTATTTCGAAAGAATTCTTCTCGTTCTGGTATTTTGTTTGTTCCTGATGGAGCGCACAAGTTCAGCAGAGGAATGATTATACCATTAAAATCAATCTTAATACTTATTACTTGCCCCTCTCCATCCATTTCCTGATTCAAGACCTTAATGGTAGGACACTTTCTAATATATATCGTAGTTCCACCTTTCTATTTAGTACAACAGTTAATAAAGACATCATAATCATTAGATTGGTAAATCAAGTCTTTGACATTTTTAATATTATGCTCCTGCAACATCAGTACATCAATCCTGTGAAATCTCACGAGAGAGTTAACGCACATCTGTTTGTTAACTACATTAAGTCCATTTACGTTTAAGGTGGCTACCGTCAGCGCCATGATTATAAACGGGTTAACTACCCACTTATCCATTACGAGCTTGTATTTTTACTATTCACCTTTCGTCGTTTTCTTTCACGATCATCCTTCAAATTTCCCTCATCATTTCTATGCATATTGTCATTACTGTCTTTACTTTTCGATATAACCATTTTCCCATTATTTTCCACATGTAGCTACTTTCCACTTTTCAGTATTCCTATCTTCACTTTGTTCTTTGTGACTAAATTCTTCAATCCGGTTCTCAACGTCATCAGCTTCGTTCATCATTTCCCTTTCCAGGCTCTCATCGGTCAACGTGTCTTCTGCTATATCATTGTATTCAGTTGTCATATTTTCGTCGAAATTATTCCTGATCACTTCCTCATGACTGGTTTTCCCTACTGCTTCTGCTTCCATACTTGACAGTTCCGTATCATTTCGCTCACGATGAATCTCCACTATTGTTTCTATTTCCGTTTTATCAGACCTCTCGGTATCTTTTTTCAATTACAATGTTGTTTTGTATCCCATATCCAGATACAGTTACATCATCATTATCGGACTCATTTATATGCATGTCTTCATTATCGGATTGATTTGTATGCATAGAATTACCTGGCATTGCGATGCTTTCGCGTTTTAACTCATCATCATCATCTATGTCACCCGAGACATTGTCTTTATCAATTAAATATTTTGAGTTAGCATCAGTGTTATCTTCAGCATTTTGAATTTCTTTATTTTGGTTCAATTTTAAATGTTTTTCATTATCACTAGGGCAATCTTGAGTTTGATCCTTTACGCTAAATTCTCCTTCGCTTTTCTGTTCCATTTTCCTATTTCCGGGAAGTGCGTTTCCTTATCCGTTAATTCCTCCCTTAATGTCTTCTCTGTAACACAGTTTTCCAGTAGATGATCTTCACTTCCACATTTATAGCAGGTTCTGCTCTGTCCACTGTACATGGAGGATACCGAATGTCCTGCTATCCTAATCGACGATGGAATATTATTCTTGATTTCCATTTTTGCTGTTCTTATCCCATTCAATAAACCGTTTCCTTTTCCTAGCGTGTGTTGGTTATTCCTTATCCATATTACCGTTCCATATCCTTCAAGTGCGGATTCTATCATCTGGTTGTCCATGTCAAAAGGTGCGTATCTGATTGATACAAAGGAGTAGCTTGCTCCCATGTTCACTATTTTCACAGTAATCCCATTGCCAATCTGGAGTTCCTTCTCATCGTATTCACTGATGAACTTTTCATATATAATAATGCGCGAGCTGAATTTCATGATAAACATATTCCTAGGCATCAACTGGAATCCTATCAAGTCGCAAGTTTCAATTCCAAGAATCTCAAAAATTACACTACAAACTGTTTCATTGTCAGGTTGGTTGAAAAAATCAAACCAATGGAGTCCTTTCTCCTGATTTGAGGATAGAATCGGGACGTCATCGTTGGGCGGGCGGTCTCCTTGGAGGAATAATGTCTCACGGGGCATGCAGCCTTTCCGGCGATGAGTGACGGGCGACCACTGATTCACTTTTTATCCTCAAAAGGCAACTAAGTCTAAACATAAACTCTTTACAGTTATTGGTTCCTTGTACCTTTATGATCCCTGTAGCAACTCTACATCACCAGGAAACCATCAAAAGACAGGGAAAGGCTTGACAAAAACACGGAATACAATCACAGCCGTGTTTACACTTCGACGCTTCTTCTTCTTACGCTTGAAGGTTTTTATGCAGATCTCAACATAGGTATTCATATATTTTTATTTCTTTTCTTTTTTCATATAGAAATATTTATCTTCTCGCTAGATTTGTTTATTTGCATCTGCGATTTTTTGCGACATTTATCATTTGCTCAAACTGTTATTTTATGTATAAATGAATTTTCTCTTATAATATCAAGTTGTCTTATGGATAAAGATAATCTTGCCTTATTCAGTGAGCATTGTTAATTAAAACTTATCTCCTTAATATCGATTCTTTAACATCAAACAACTGGTTCTACTACTGAATAGTCCTTTTCGTCTGGCTTTTCTTTAATAGCCTGGAACGTCTTTGGGAACTTAGAATGCTTTTTTTGGCCACTCGCTGTTCCTGACTTGAAGCGTTAAATCTATTTCAATTATACATTCATGGAATTAGCTTATTATATTCTATATTCTATATTATATATTATATAAATATATATATATATATATATATATATATTATATCTATATATATATATCTATATATATCTATATATTCTATATATTATATATATATATATATATCTATATATTATATATGTATTATAGATTATATATATCTAATAATATATATATATATATATATATATATATATATATATATATATTTATAGATATATATTATATAATCTATAGATATATTTAATATAATATATATATAATATATATTTATATATATATATATATTGATAATATTATATAGCTATAATATATTATATATATGAATTATTATATATCTAATATTATATTATATACTATAATATATATAATATTATATATATATATATATATATATATATATATATCTATATATATATATATATAAATTATATATATATATATATATTATTAGTATATATTAATATATATATAGCTATATATTATATATATATCTATATATATATAGATCTATATATATATATATATTATAATATATATATATATATATATATATATATATCTCTATATATATCTATATATATATTTATCTAATATACATATATATTCTATATATATAATATAGAGATATAGATATATATTCATATATATCTATAATATATATATTGTATATTATATATATAGAATATATAATATTTATATATAATACTATATAGATATCTATCTATATATATATTATATATCTCTCATATCTATCTATATATATATCTCTATATATATAATATATATATTATATATATATATATTTATAATATTATATCATATCTATATATATATCTATATATATATATATTAATATAATATAGAATATATGGATATATCTACTTGTCTATATATCTATCTATATATATATATAAAAATAGGCGAGTATAGATAATATATAGATATATATATATATATAGATATATAGATAGATATGAGATAGAGCGAGAGTAGCTATAGAATAGTATATATAGATATATATATATATG
>NC_061097.1:7603955-7621455 GCF_015104395.2 Macrobrachium nipponense | reverse complement strand
CTCATCATCCTCTGAGAAGAACCCACGTAAGTTCCCAGACTACATCTGGGACAAGAATATTTGTACACTATACCAGAGGACATGAGGGGGCATAAACGATCTTTAAATTCAAACATGGATCCAATTGTTAGTGGATTGACCGGAATGAGTTTTACCTTTAATGCGCCAAAGTATTTTTGTACGATTTTTGTAAATTCGGCCCTAAAGGAATCATCGTTTAAATATGGGAATCGGGCATAAAAAGGAAGCTTTGGAACATTAATTTAATTGGTGTTGGTGCAAAACTCTTTATTAAGGACCTTGTAAATAATTCTGTTGACGAGCTTGGTGGGAAAGCAGTTATCCTTAAAATATGCTAAAAGAAAGGCAATTTCTTTATGAAATACGTGCCAGTTAGACGTAAGGGAGACGGCTCTATATAGAAGGGTAAAAATTGAGTTAGATTTAAAATTACTAAAACAAAAGCTATGAAAATTCGTTCCCAAACCTGTAAATGTCTTTTTCCTAAAAATTGTAGTGTTAAACTTACTGTTTTTCACGAAATACTTCTACAATCTAAAAACGGAAGACGGTCGTTCATTTCACTTTCAAGGGTAAACTTAATATTTGGGTGATATGAATTAATGAATTCTAAAAATGCATCGCAATCAAAATTACGCCTGAAAAGGGTGAAGGTGTCGTCAACGTATCTTTTATAAAAATAAAGGGCGGAAGGAAAGAGGGCACTCGTCCAAAAAGCGCTCTTCCAGCGAGCACATAAAGATATTGGAAAAGGTAGGACCTAAAGCATGGGTGTTTTCATTCCTAAATTTTGTGAGAATCGCGCCACAGTTTTCAACTTTTCTAATTATATTTTATCCAAGAGAGAAGAATTTTTGTTGTCCCTTGGGTTGGATTTTTGTTTACCAAATTATAGGCCAAAATATAACCAATTCTTCTTACCATTAGAATCTATTTTTCAGAGGTTGAAATCCCTCCCTCTTAATGCCAATTTGAGTGGTTTACAAAATGAATTATCTAGTCTATCTCAACGTCATGCTAACCCGAAAACTTGAGAGGAAATGGAGACTAAGCTACTAGAAGTGTATGCAGATAATGAGGATGATCTAGAGAGAAGGAGAGAACTGTGGTGTGAGCAACAAGGAATATAAGGTGTTTTGATGTATTTAGACAGAATGATTGACCTGGGAGAAGAAGCCGAGGGCAAAGGAGTCAGTTCTAAGGAGAGGGAAACCATTAATTGTATGATTTTTGACAAAGGTTTGAAGGACACGAAAATTGCCTTTGAGTGACCTAAAGGATAAGATTGAAAACGGAGTCAGACCAGTTAGAAGATACTGGTAGATTTGTGCAAGATAGAACGGTTATGAAAAAATTTGGTAATGTGAGGAGCAGGGTCATGTATCATACCAGCGCAAAAATGCAGTTTTTTTTCTAGAGACAATATGGAAATCAGTTTTTGGGTACTTGTTGGTCTTGTGGGGAAGATGGTCATCCATTTTATAAGTGTAATCTATACTCTAGTCAAAACAGAGGGATAAATAATTCAAGAGGAGACAAGGTTGCGAGGGAGATATCATTGCTGGTAGGTGATAATGCCGAGGAAAACTTGTGAGGCCAGGCGTTAAATTGAATGTCCGGCTAAGTGAATGTTTAAATAAGAGAGGAGACACCATGAAACTGACACTCAGCATAGAGAGAAAGAAATCTGTATGACTTATGGATTCGGGGGCTAACATATAGTAACAACTGAAAGGAAAAAGTAGTATAAGTAAAGAGAGTAAATGATATGCGTTTTAAAAATTCCAATAATAATAGGGGACACAGTAGTAAATATAATACCAACATATGCTCCTCAGATGGGGTACCAAGAGCAAGAAAAATAATTATTTAGATAAGAGTTTGAGGCTGCCATTAGAACAGCGAAAGAGGAGGAGAAACTAATAAAATATAGGAGTTGATATGAATGGCTGGGTGGGAGAGAGAAGAGATGGGTGTGAGGAGGTACACAGAGACCATGGGTTTGGAATAAGAAATGAAGATGGTTCATATTTTTGAATTGGCATGTATGAACACATGAAAGTGGAAGTGTGCAAAGCCAGATAGATTACATCCTGGTTAAAAGAGCAACAAAAGCAATGTGACAAACTGCAAAGTGATCTTGGGAGAAGCGTTCATTAAACAACACTGGTTGGTGGTGATGGATTTTAAAATGAGAGGTAGGAAACCCAAAAGAGAAAGAGGTTATCTAGAATAAGATTTGGGACCTTAAAGAAGAAAGGGGGGAGCATTTTAGGACTGTGAGAGAGATATGGTTGGAAAGGGAAACATAGTATTTGGAAAGGTAACAGAGTGGAAAATATCTGGGCAGACATGAGAAGCAAAGGAACTGGTGCGAAGAACCAGCGGATGTGGAGTGATGAGAGGAGAAAAGTGGTGGTGGAATGGAGAGGTGAAAGAATCAATTAAAAGAAAACCAAAATCATTTAAGGACTATAGATTAAGGCATGCACAGGAATAGTACAGATACGAGGAAAGAGATGTGAGAAGCAGGAAAAGTATGGCTATTGGAAGACTAGGAAAAAGAGAAGGAGAAAAGGATATCTATAAGATTTCAAACGTGAGGAAAAGGCAGAGGCAGGCTTTGGGTAAACTGGGTGTCATCAATGATAGAGATGGAAATGTATTATATAGGGGCGATGACATTAAGAAGAGATATAGAGGGTATTTTGAACAACTTTTGAATACTAGAAATGAGAGAGAGGAGAGCACATAGGGTGGAGGGACCAGTGATGGAGATACAGGATATAGTTGAAGTGAAGAGAGCATCAGGTGAAATCAAAGATACCATAGAGTACACAAAGATATTCAACTCAATTTTTTCTCATAAGAGCATACGCACCACGAAAGCCACTTCGTGGTTATAATCTAATGCCATCATCAAGGAGGAGGCAGTGACATGACATGTAACGTCATGACCTACGTTACGAGTGTAAGAATCATGCATTCACGATTTTCTCTTTATACCGACATTTTATTATTTCTTAATTAGTAAATCATTTAGACATGAATCAAGAGACTGTACCAAAATTTGGTTTCGATAAGAATCTAGTTGTTTGATGTAATCATACATCTCAGGGATTTCATGTTTATTTGTTAGCGAAAGACACCCTTACTTGTTTTATTTATGCCAATTATTATAATTTATTATCTTTTTTTTTGGAAGATAATATTTATATTTTTATTCTGAGTGCATTCAAATACACGTCACAGATTAGTCACCCCAGGCCTATAGCTGTTGCAAAATAAACAAAAATAAGGGCCTTCATTCTGAAGGTAATCTATTACTAACCTCCTTTGCGGCGTGGAGAATTTGATGAACTGATATTAAATTATGTAAAAGCATATCTATATTTCAGTTTTTCTTACCTTTGTTTATGGAAATCACTTTAGAGTTGGTTTCATATATTTAGAATGGATCCTGTGGAAATATCTGGTACGACAGAAATTATGACACCAGATTAGATGGAGGGCATTTTAAAGTTAAGATTTTTCACATTTGGTTGATCTAGATCAGCCATAGGGTTTAGTGCTTTGTGTAGTCTGACCCAAATGAGTTATCTGCATTCTCTGAATAAAAAGTTTGTTTACGTTTTCAATTTCTGTTAAATATCAATGATCATACAGCGAGGACAGCCAATATGTCTGGCAAGGGTATTTCGCTGATAAAAATGTCTGGTAGTGCCAATTTCTATTGCATGGAGGTCTGCTAAACAGTTTGGAATTAGTGTCAGTTCTTTCACTTTTCGGCTGATATAGATCAGCTATAGGGTGTGGTCCTTTACGTGTGTCTGGTGGGGGTACCCCACCAATGAAAATGTCTGGCAATGGCAATTGCTGATGCCTGTGCATCTGCTAAACATTATGGACTTGGTATCAATTCTTTCTCTTTTCAGCTAATCTAGGTTACATAGAGGGTGTGGTCTTTTGGGCGTGACTGGTGGGGGACCCCACCAATGAAAATGTCTGGTAATGCCAATTCAATATACCTGGGAATATGATGAAAATTTTCCAATTAGTTTCATTTCTTTCACACTCCAGCTAATCTAAGCCATTTTTTGTGCATCATTAGGTAGCTCTGGCAGGGGTAACCCCCACCAAAAGTGTCTGGCATTGGTAATTCTTGATACTTTGAATCATAAGGTCCATTTTGATTCAAGTTTCGAACGTTTCGATTCTGAGTTGACCTAGACCATTTTTCCAGGTAATTCTTACAGGTCCTACAGCCACACCCACCGCCAGGTACCCGGCAGACTTTCATATCCTTGACCCATGACATGCATACATTAATGTAACATAAGAAAAAAAATTCTTTCGCTTTTCAGCTACCCTGACCCCTGCTGGCTCCTGCTCTAGTACGGTGTACATATAAGTATGAAGGAGGAGAAGAGGAATAAATGGTCATGGTACTTGCGTACAAAATAACACCTCACTCAGTGACAGTTTTCACCGTTTTTCCTGTTATTTGGAAGGGAGCCATGTATTTTGATCTAGAGCCGGGGGTTTCTAGAAGAAATTTACAAATTCCAAGACGGAGACTGTTTACGTCAACAGTGCAAAATGCAAAAGGAATTTTGGGATTTGGTTAGAAGGAAGAAACAAAAGAACTGGGTATCAAAAGCAAAGAAGGTGTTGATGAAGAGATTGATTAAGAGCAAAACGTAACAATTAATGCAACAGTACTGAGAAGATCAGAGAGGGTACGAAACAGACAGTGATCAGAGTTGTAAATGTCTTTATTTGTCGGAAAATTACTAATGATAGTGTGAATGGATGGAAGTCAATTTGTACGATGAGGGCATCGTATAATTGCTGGGGAGTTGTGTAGCACTGTATATTCTCCGACAAGTGTCGCCTTATCGTTCGTAGCACTAGTTACCAAATAACAACCATTAACAAGACAGCAAATGAGGACAAACTGCCAAATAGATCTGCACGAACGGAACTGCCTTCACGGACCTGTTAACTTTAGGGACTAGCCATGTGCTAGTTAATATATATTTGTAGATAAATGTAAATTAGATTTTGGATTTAAAATTTAACCGGCTTTGAGTAGCCTCATTCTATCACTACTGTACAAGATTCGGTTACATATGGGCTTAGCATATTTTGTAACATAACTGGTATGTTGTTATTTATTTGTTAATTGCTTGTTTTCGAATATATTGGTTATTAATAATATTGTGTAGTTGGAATTTTTATCTGCTCTGCTTGTACGGTTGAGGGTTTTTGTCCGCATCTGTAATAAAAGGAAAGAAGAAACGTTGCCTTGAGTTGTATCTTCCATTGGATTCATACACACACACACACACACACACACACACACATACATATATATATATATATATATATATATATATATATATATATATATATATATATATATGCATAGGATTCTCTTTTCTTTTCTTTTTTTCAGCGAATCGTAAATTTTGGTGGAATAAATAACGTAACATTCAAATTGTGAAGAAAAACAATGAGAAGTAGAGTATCGACCATTATAAGTTAGGACCAAGTCAAGAATTTCCCTTCTGCATTGTGAACGGATTAAGAGCCCTTTGAGAGTATTTTAACTTTGCAAATTTTCTCCCTTTGCATTCCTTTACCAAACAAAGATAGAAAACATCCTAATGACCTTCTCCCCTTGATATTTTCATGATGATTTATGAGATATCATCGCCCCATCTGGGTTAGCTACTGACCAATGCCAAAATCCCGAGACGTCACCCACACTTCAGGGACCTGCTCCCCTTTTTCCATTGTAGAGCGGTCCCCACACTAATTTAGCAAAAGCCATCAGATACAGAACTTCCTCCCAAGTCGCAAAAATTCACACACTTCACGGGAGGTCTCCCTATCTTAACTCCAATCGTCTACATGACCTTTTCCCACACCATTGTCATGGGACCCTGTTCATCGCAACTCCGCCTTCTCACACCTGCATGACACGCGCCTCTCTCGACCTACATGTTTTTATATTGTTCCCCTTACGTTTGCACCATTCTGTCAGTGTTCAAATGTTCTTTCAGGTTGTCGCTGACGATTAGCATCAGAGATGGAAGTACAGACGAATCGCCCCCTCAAGAAACTTGGTTGTGTTCTAGAGAACAACAATATCCGGTTTGAACAAGAGGATTCCAGTTTTCCAACTCCGGTATATAATAAGGCCTGTCCAGGCCTAACAAATAGCATTTGCTCTCACACTTTGCCCTAGCCTGTAGTACGGGGCATGTCGACCTCGCCCCTTAAAGAAAGGCCTACCTCCCCGCTGCAGTATGCCTACCTGGAAGCAGCCTATTCCTTATCACTCCCCAGCCACTCTCCTCTACTACCTTGAAGCTTACAACGGCTAGTACTTTTAAGTAACCACAGCTGTGCACTGAGACTGCTTGTGAGTCCTCCTGACAACAGCCTACCTGCTTGGTTCTTGATTTCCTTTGGTGAAGCCCTTCAAGCAACCTGCATCCTTCGGCCAACACCCTGGTATAGCTCCACGTCTGTCACACCGTGGATTTAAGGTAACTGAAAGCAAACATTTGTTCTGTTAGGCCTTCACCCCTATTCCTAGCATTCATTTCTATTTTCAGCTCTGTTTTCTCCTATAATCCTCATTCCTAAAATTTCCATCTCCCTATTAGAGCCAGGGAGAGTTTAAGTGTGAATAATGATATCAGTGATCATATTTTGCTACTTTGAATCAAATTTTAATATCAACGGTTTGATATATAACGAAATCTTATAAATCGCTATGTAAATTTGCTTTTACAAATACCAGCATTTCCTTGGAGAATACTTTGAAGATTCGTGTAGACTGCACAGTTGTGTGCCTGCCCCTGCAGATCAACAGTGCCACTCACCTTACCCCACTGATTGCCAGTGACGCTCACGCTCGCTTACAGTGCTCCACTGAATAGGGTTATTGTTTATTGCTAATCTTAACTTCTAGATCAATATTCTCATGTACCTACGTGAATTTGTATGTTAGTGTGTTTGCTTGCTAATTAGGGCACCTTTCCTTGTTATTGTGAATAATAGTAAATGGGGATACAATCCACAATGATGTAAAATCCTTCTGTAGTTTTATAAAATATATATTTTTTGTACTAGAACTTATAGCTTTCGACCATCAGCTGTGGTCTTGTGCACTAAAATATGATATATCACCTTAAGGAATTGACACAGGAGCACAAACAGACTTTTCTGATAACATTTGAAACAGTCCTTTCCAGAATTCGTCTTGATCTTCGTGGGAGAATGTTTCTATTGTCAACTGCTTGTTCTATGCTGGTTGGGTGGTTTGTTGGAGGGATGACTTGTGTAGAGGAAACAAGAGAGGAAGCAGCATCATCATTGGCACATATATTCCAAAAGCTTGAAATTGTCCCTTTTCTACATTTCTCTTTACAAATAACTTTATTATCTGCAATTCCTGTAAAGGTCTCGTTTAAGGAAATTAACTCCTCTTCTACTACTCGTCTCAAAGTCCTGTTGTTACAGGCAAAAACAACCTTTGTATCTTCAAAATTTATTGTGTGGTTCTTCTCCCATGTATGTTGCGCAATTGCACTGTAAGAAACCTCTCCCTCTGCAAGCAGTAACGTGTTCGTCCCCCTCACTTATCAGTGGAACAACCGCTTTCTCCCACGTAGCATTCATTGCAGTCAATGCAAGGTATTACATATACCCCTACTCTTCTTCTTCCCAGCTTGTTCCCATTTTTATATGGGGTCGCTGTTTCAGATGAGCCGTTTCCATCTATTTCTATCTTGTGCTTCTGCCTCATCAATTCCCTTCTCATCTAAGTCTCTTCTCACACAGTCCTTCCATCTCTTTCTTGGTCTCCCTCTTTTTCTTCTTCCTTGCACCTCCACCCCCATAGTATGTCTCCCAGCGTGGTCCTCATCTCTCTCAACAGGTGTCCATACATCTCAGCTCCCCTCCTGCACTTTCTTTGATACTTCCACCACCTTAGTTGACCCCCTTATGTAGTCATCTCTGATCCTATCCACTCTTGTTACCCCAGACATCACCTAAGCATTCTCATTCTGCCACATCCATCTTCTTCTGCTCTGCTTTTCTCATGCTTGCTGTTTCCGTACCATACAGCATTGCTGTTCTTACCACCGTCTTGTGAAATTTTCCTTTTAACCTAAGCGGCACTCTTTTGTCACAAAGAACTCCCGAGGCCGCTCTCCAGTTGTTCCAGCTGCCTGTTTCCCGATGTTTTACTTCTTCTTCCATACTTCCCCCAGCGTTAACAAAAGATCCCAAATACTTAAACTTATCAACTCTCCTTATTTGCTCTCCACCAAGCTGAATACTTTCTCTATCATCCCCCTCAGTGGTGGTACACATATATTCTGTCTTGGATCTACTTATTCTCATTCCTCTGTCCTCCAGTACTTGTCTCCATCTTTCCAATTTCACTTCCAGATCTTCCCTGCTCTCTGCACCACAGAAAAACAAATATCATCCAGCAATACAATATGTTCCATGGTACTGTCTCCCTTACTTCCTCTATTATAACATCCATCACTATGTAAAGATAAATGGCTCAGAGCCGACCCCTCCCTGGTGTAATCCTACTCTCACCTCAAAACCTTCTGTCTCCCCAACACTGCTCCTCACTCTGGTAAATACATTCCGGTACATCTCTTGTATCAATCGCACATACTTCTCTGGCACCATCTTCTCCCTCAGGCTCCTCCATACCTCTTGTCTCGGGACTCGGTCATAAGCCTTTTCAAGGTCAATGAATACCATATGTAGGTCCCTTTGTCTTTCCCCGAATTTCTCCATTATTTGCCTCGAACAAAATATACCATCTGTTGTTCCCCTTCCCTTCATAAATCCCATCTGCTCTTACCTATTTGTACTTCTTCTCTCAGTCTAGCATCTATCATCCTTTCCAGTATCTTCAAAGTGTGGGACATCAATTTAATGCCCCTATAATTACCACACTCTTGGACATCGCCTTTCCCTTTAAAAATTGGGATCAATATACTCCCACGCCACTCATTTGGTATCTTTTCCTGTTCAAGGATCTTTATCATAAGATCGTACAGTATATCCACTCCTTCATCTCCTAATGCTTTCCATGCCTCCACCGGGATCATGTCTGGTCCGGTTGCCTTCCCAATTTCTTCATCTTCTTCAGTGCATTTAGTACCTCTTGCTAGGAAACCTCATTACCATGCCAATGTTCACTTGCCCATCCTCTCTTATTAGTCTATTATTTTCTTCATTTAACAACTGTTCGAAATATTCTTTCCATCTCTTCACAATGTCTTCCTCCTTTCTAAGCACTACACCCTCTTGATCCTTTATTTGTTTGATATGTTTTGTTTATATCTTGGTGCTCTTATTTCTAGCCTTTGATAGCTTGAATCTCTTCTTTAATCCTTCCTTTGTCCCCAGCTCATTATACACATCATCATACGACTTTGCTTTAGCTTGGGCTACCACCTTTTTCACCACCTTGTTTTTCTCTCTGTACCTATTTCTGTCTTCCACTGACTGGTGACTCTTCCCATCTTTTCTTTGCCTCCTTCTTATCTTTTACTACTTTCTCAATGTCTTCATCCCACCACCCACTCTCCTTTTTCTTCCCATATGATACCAGATGTCTCTCCTAGCAGCTCCTTTCCATGCCTTCTTATTACTGCTGCATTTCGTGCCCACCATTCTTGAACATCTTCAATCCCTATATCAATATCCTCCAAAACCCTCCTCTTAAACTCTCTCTTCTTATCCCCTTCCTTCTGTAATTCGTACCATTTAATTTTCCTTATCCCTTTAGCTTTGGTTTTTCTTTCCCTTTTCAACTTCAAGTCCATACATAGCAGCCTGTGTTGGGGGGCTACATGGTTGCCTGGAATAACTTTGCAGTCTTGACCTCCACCAGATTTATCCTTTTATACAAGAAATAGTCTATCTGGGAGAATCTTCCCCCACTCCTATATGTTATTAGGTGTTCCCTTTTCTTCTCAAAGAATGTGTTTACTATTGCCATGTCGAATGACACAGCAAAGTCCACTACACTCTCTCCTTCTGGGTTTCTCTCCCCAATTCCATGGCCCCCATGCACCCGCCCAATCACCTCATTTTCACTTCCGACATGGCCATTAAAATCTGCCCCAACTATCACCCTCTCATGCTCTTCCAGTTCTTGCATTATTCCATCCATGTCTCTCCAGAAATTTCCCTTCTCTTCTTCTGTGCAACCAACTTGTGGTGCATATGCGCTTATAATATTCAGAATCTCTCCTCCATACCATATCTTCAATCTGATGATACGGTCATTCTTTCTATGCACTTCTATACCCCTACATTCTCTCTATTTCCCGGGTTATTTTTAATGAGTTTCTTCTTGGTTGTACTGTTGTACTGAAAAACTATGTTAAAGCCGTTCTTTTTTCCTTTAAGCTGCTTAGAAAATTTATTAAACTCTTTGTTATATGGAAGAGCGAGAGATGCTTTAAATCTACCTTTACAGTTATGTCATGCGGGCCGTAAAACATCGATCTAGCTTTAGACAGAGACTTTAGTATAAGAAACTTTTGGTAACACAGTTTAGTAAAACTATCTATCAAAAAATTTATTTCTACGTCAATGAACTGGGGATCACATAACTTCGGTATGCTCGAAAAAAAAACAAATTGGTAAGTACGTTGTAGTACTTTACCTTAGGTTCATGATATGAGAAGTAATGAATATACGTGTTTGTGTGGGTGTTCTTCCTATACACGCTGAATTTAAAGCCACCACTTTCTATGCCTCTATGTACTACCATGTCCAGGCAGGGTAGCATATTTTCCATTTCCTTTTCCACTGTAAAATCAAGCATTCAGGTGTAAACTTAAATTTTATTAAAGGCATAGTCCAGGTTACCGTTAGAAACACCAAAGCTTAATCCATATCCCAGAGCTGCTGTCGTAGCACTAACCACTAGTTTGTCTGATAAATCAATTATGAAGTCCACGTTGGCATGGTTAGTAAAGTGGCTTTCAGCAATAAGGTTCTTCAGCTTGAAATGAAGCTTGCTTTCAAGACGGTTGCCTCACTTCCTCATTTCCGTAGCAATAAACCAGCATCCGATTCTTGTAATCCACAGCAACCGTCTGATTAAAGCCATACCGCCTGCTTCTAAAGGTACGAGGTAGAGTGATTTAGATATTAAAGGACAGTTGCAGCTTAATGCTTATATATGAATCATGGTGATGTGATCAGACTTATAAATTGGGTACGTGCGACAAAAGCACTACACAGCTGTCAGGGTCGAGGAGGGTTGATACCGACTCCAAAACAACGAATCCTTAAGCACGACAGTAGGTGAGAGGTGGCGTTAACTTATATTCACTCGTGGTGGCTGTGTGGTTAAAAGCGCTTCACTGTACGTCCTGATTTCTAGGTTCCTAAGTTTGCGCCAAGGAGCCGACGAAATTGTTATTAACTAAAAACTCCCCTTCACTTAACATATATGAAAATATATTAATTCTGAGGTAGAGCAATATTAAATATTAAATCACATTTGTAGCTTAATATATATATATATATATATATATATATATATATATATATATAATATATATATATATATATATATATATATATATATATATATATATATATATATATATGTATATATATATATATATATATATATATATATATATATATATATATATATATATATATAATGTAAATGTTTGTTTGTACAAAATCCTAAATCTCCGAAAATTCTTCACCGATTACTTCAAAATTTTGAAACAACATTGCATTCGAATATGGCATGCTTTTGTAATGGGGTTTCATCCTTCCTCGCCCTCTTCGAAGGGGATGGGGTTGAGCAGGAATTCCCTTATACGTAGCTGGTTCTGCCCATGACACTGGGATGGTTATGCCCGTAGACTTAGTTGCTTAACAAATTTTATCATACATAATTTCTGTATACATATGAATTATCATTTGGAAAGGATTACTATAGGGTAAATATCAATGACATCAAAGAGGGTGGAGTTTGAGAAGGGGGTGTTGACAGAGAGAGAATGAAAGATAGAGGAAGTGAGAGAGAGTAGAAGAAAAGGGAAAAAAGACAGAGAGAGAGAGAGAGAAGAGAGAGAGAGAGAGAGAGAGAGAGAGAGAGAGAGAAAGGACGGGTACAGCTAGTATATATATATATATATATATATATATATATATATATATATATATATATATATATATATACATATATTTGTATATACATATAGGTATATATATATATATATATATATATATATATATAATATATATATATATATTGTGAGGAAGTGCCAGGTATCTGGTCACTACACTTACCAATCAGGGATAGTTACCTCACAGCAGCCAGACACCTGAACCTTCATCACAGATAGAATACAACTGAATACTCTAAAGGCAACAGTGATCCTTTACAAACTTATAAATCAGACTAAGTTCATTACAACAGGTGTTGAGGTACTCTTATGTGTAATTAAATTAATTAAAGGGCATCACTCCTGCAACAACTTGAAGATTTTAAGTATTTCCCTGGTTCTAACACACTTCAGCAACGCTGAAGGAAAACAGCTCAACTACCACTCTATATTTCTACCTAAATGAAATTAAATATACTGGTGAAAAATAAGAAAACACTCTTAAAAATTTTTAACACAAAAATTTATCATTAGACTAAAAATTTATATGTGAAATTCATAACTCAGGGAAATTTACTACAACTTGAAAACAAAGCAATGTTTAATTAATTACTGAATTAATTATTAAGTAGAATTAAATAAAAATGAATTTATCACAAAAATCAAGAAATTTAATTATTCAAGTAAAATTTGAAAATTAATTTTCAAGCATTAAACAACGATAAAAGCTTGAAAATAACTTTAAGTAAAGGCAAAGCAATTCACAAGTGTTAAACCCAATTAGACTGCAATGATTAATTAATGAAAACAACTAAGTTAATAAAACAAACTGTGAATGTAAAGCAAAATACAAAAAAACACACTTTAAAAGAATTAAACACAGAACATAAAAATTTGCAATGTGTAAATAACGAAGTAGTTTCACCAAACCACTGTAAATATGTTTTTAAGCTGCAACTTAAAACTTGTAATAACACATTACCTTGGAGCTCCAAAATTCACTATATTACTCAAAAAATTCACCATAGTATTCCAAAAAAGGCAATATTACACACTAATACATCTGCTCAGATTCCACAAATAAGCACTCAGCAATGAAATAAATCTAAAATCTAAATAAAAAACTTACGAGTGACCACCCACAAATATAAAATCTTCACGTTGATGTGAAATCAAAATTCTATCATACGGAGAGAGAGAGAGAGAGAGAGAGAGAGAGAGAGAGAGAGAGAGAGAGAGAGAGAGAGCGACTTCCGCACGCTCTTCTTTGCAACGCAAGAGTAAGTCTCAGAATGACATAATTGCTTTCTCTTCTTATGGAAGCTGGTCAAGATATCTTGGCTTCAAAATGTTTCTCGAATGAAAAAATGATGTCATCATCTGTGAGTGACGTCACAAATCTTTCCATTTCGAATTTAAAGGTACTTACGAGCCAACAAATTCTCTTTCGACAAATCGAGAGATGTAAGAGTTAATCTATCAATAATATTAAATAGTTAAATAACAAACGAATCTATATTTTCTTAAATGAAATAAACGGTATCGTAAGCAAAACTTCTAGAAACTTCTAACATGATGCAACTTTATAGAAAAATGGTAAAATCTTCACGTGGTCTCTCGACAAAGACAAATAGGTCCGAAACAGGTCATGTACTTGTATGACTGACAGGATCCCAAAACAAAACGGAGAACTCGAGTTCCTCTTATCTCAAGTGATGACAGTAATTTCTTACTTCCAATGGACAATGCTGATTTCTCTCTTTCTTTTCACGTTCTACGTTCTTCCTTAACTTTTAAATACATTACGCAAAATCTGAACATACATTATCTGAACATATTAATCCTAAGCAAACTAATATGAAATCTGAACATATTGCAGACACTTTTACAACATATAATAGTTACTGAGGATAGGCTATGCATTTTCAAAAAGCCAACAGCCATAAGATTATATTAATAATTAATATATATTATATATTAATCATATCTATATATGTATATTAATATATATATAATATATTATATTATATTATATATATATGTTATTATAATATATCAATATTATATATATATATATCTATATATATATAATAATATATTATATAGATATATATATAATTATATATATATATATATATATATAAATAAATATATTAATATATATATATATATATATAATATATATAGTATATATATATATATATTATATATTATATTTGTCACCCATCTGCCATATTGAAACCTTAATTTTGTATAGCTATGATTTTCATTTTTTGTGGATGTACAGTTTTCATTCCTGTACCTGTTTTTAAGATCCCTGGTTTATATTTTTAGTTGTCCTGTTTTCAGAGTGTTTCTTTTTTTGGTTTTCCCCCCTTCCTTCTTAGTTTCTTCGGACCACCTATTTCCTACATAGTTAGTCTCGCCTGGTCCTCTACTGTGATAAGTTGTCCTATTGGAGTAGCTGTCTTCTTATTCTTCAGTTTTTGTAATGTATTAATGTTCTGTTATATAAATTTTGAGTGAACCTTTGTGAAACTGGTAACGTAACGTATATTTAAAATTTAGTTTATTAAGGGTTATTTATTTTGTTATTTGTGCGGTGCAGGATTGTTTGAGTGTTTTCTTGTTTTATGCGGTAAGAGGTATTAACGTAATTATGTAACTTGTTTCATTATTAAATATTAAGTGCTAATTTTTGTTCTGTTTTGAAATTAAACCTTTCTTATTTTATGTGACCTATGGAAGAACTTTATATTCTCTAAACCTTGGCCATAAAGCCGTCACATAAATTGGGGGCCTGTCCGGGATATATCTTGTTTACCGTATTGGGGATTCATTCAGTTAGACAATTGTCGCCGCAAATAGTGTTCAATATTTTTAGTTTCACTCAAGATTTATTGTAAACATTCTGAATACCTGTTATTAGGTTTAATGATATATATGTGCGCGCTGTGAAACCATTTTCAGTATTATTGTTTATAGACGGTGCTGCTCTTTTGGGTAATGCTAACGCAGTAGTATATTTTTCATTTTCGCCCTCACCGAGTCAACGACTCATAGAGACTCACGAGAGCTATCCGGAAGCTCTTATCCATATTTTGTCCTTTTATAATTACAACTACGACTTGTGCAGTCATTTCCCCTGGGTTGGACGATACCAGGATCGCGTAGTTTAGACGATAGGTGAGGAATCGTTTAAACCTTTATTTACTTTATTTTTTCTCTGCGCCGACGTACAAAGTTTGTAAGTTGTCATTCAAGTTGTTGAGTAAATAACGCTTGTTTAGGACCAACGGGTATTTCCTTAGTTCCTCCATATCAGCTTGAATCGGGAATGTAAAAATTATTTTCACTCCCTCGTGTTCTTTATTACCTTTTGCTTTCGAATCGGGACTGTCCCTTTTCCCTAAACCCTAAAATAATCTTATTACTTGTAATGCTTGTTGTGTAATTTTGTCGGGAAACTATAAACTCGCTAACATAATTTTGTATTGTGGTTTGTAATGCATTTACTTGAATGGCAGCAGGAACGTGTTAGTCTATTATAATTGTAAAACAGGAATTCAATTGTTTACTAAAGGAAGTTTTCTTTAACTTTAACCATGCTCAATTTAACGTTCAGAAGTTTGCTGCGGATCCCTCTGCTGAGTTAGCTAGTATCCAAAATGCTAAGAAACTAGAGCTTCTCGAGTTAGCTAGTCATTTATCAATTGCAACTAGGAGTAGCATGCGGAAGAATGAAATTCGCAATCAGATTCTTGAGCATTATATGCGTGTGGGTAAACTAGGCAATGAAGCTAGACAGTATTTAACTCGTGAACCAGCAGTACTAGCTCACGAGCAGCAGTTAGAATATGAGCGCATTTCCCTTGAACGCGAGAAACTTGCGGTGGGCAGAAATTTTAGAATCGGAGAGACAAGCAGAAGAGAAAAGGTTAGAATCTGAGAGACAAATGTCGAGACTTAAATTAGAAGTCGAGATGGAGAAAGCTAGACTTCAGTTAGCTTTAGAGAGAGAGAAAGAAAAACTAGAATATGAAGCGTCGTTAGCACTTAGATTTGAACAAGAAAAAGCAAAGCTTTCTAGAGAGAATAAGGAACATGAAATTTCGGTTTTGCAAGCTCAGGAAAAACCCTTTGATTTAGCAAAAAACATTAAGTTGGTTCCCACATTCACAGATTATGACCATGAAGATATTTTAAGACTTTTGAAGAGACTGCCTTGCATTTGGATTGGCCACGCGATCAGTGGGTTGTCTGGCTATTAAGGCCGAAATTAACTGGGAAAGCTGCGAAAGTTTGTTTTAGACATCTCGAAAATACTACAGATTACCAGAATGTTAACAAGCAATTTTGGATGCTTTTTCAATCTCTGTCGAGGGATATCGTCAGACCTTTCGTAACAAAACGAAGTTCACAACTCAAACCTATGTAGAATTCGCTTCAGAGAAATTAAGGGAGTTTAGGAAATGGATAAAATCTGCTGCAGTAAGTACTTTTGCTGAATTAGAGAATTTGATTGTACTTGAAGAGTTTAAAACGAAAGCTTCCTTTGAACATTATGATGTATTTAGAGGATAGGGAAGAAAAAGACTTGTTAAAGGCAGCTTCTCTAGCAGACACTTACTCTTTAATACATAAATTTGGCAACAGTAAGAGAACCGACCAGAATGTAGAACCATCTCCAGTTAAAAACTCTGAAACTCTGACTGATACGGCACAAAAAGCGTTGAATGTACGTTGTAGTTATTGTAAGAAGGACGGTCACACAATTAAAAACTGTCCAGATCCTAAATGTAAAACTTCCTTACCTTTTCGGAACCCATTTAACCCTTTTCTTAACGTTAAAGGTAAAACAGATGGTCAGATTAAGCCTGTTTCCCATATCCATTCTGAAAAGCCTGTAAATCTATTTGATGATTTTACTTTTAATGGAACTGTATCTTTGAACACTGATGGGGATAAGTATAAAGTCAGGATACTTCGTGACACAGGTGCTTCGCAAAGCTTGCTTTTGAGGAGTGCTCTCCCAAATTAGTTGAAGCTAACTTAACTAATGAACATGTTCTCGTGAAAGACCTTTCACAAATATCTAAAGTTCCCCTTGCTAATGTTCATCTTGATTGTCCTATAAAGAAGGGTAACGTGCTGTAGGCATAAGAGATATTGAATTTCCAGTAAAAGGTGTAACTTTATTATTGGCTAATGACCTTGCAGGACGTTTGGTAGTTCCCAATGTCATTGTATGGAAAAACCTCGTAGGTGAAAACCTTGAACCTGAT
>NC_061097.1:7561455-7598955 GCF_015104395.2 Macrobrachium nipponense | reverse complement strand
AGTTACTAATATAATGAATTACTCACAAACCAGGTTCCTATGAAATTCCGTATTTCACCTCTCATTGCGTAGTTGAATGGCATCATCGTTCATGAAAATGAAGCCTGAATTACGCAGTCATTTTGACTTAACTCGTGGTTTTCAAAACATTAGATAGCAGTGAATTTATTGTCGATGCTTTTGATGTTTACTGTTTATACAATTTTTAAGTTTTCTCTTTTAAACTTACACAAATAATCTGTTATTACCTATTTTGTTCCGTTTGTGAAGTGAATATTATACGTGTATTATCCGGAGATTCTGTCTCTTTCTCAGATGGTCTTATCATGGTGACTGCTATGGTAACGAAATTACTCTCACCTTTTGCCTGTCTCTCTCTCTCTCTCTCTCTCTCTCTCTCTCTCTCTCTCTCTCTCTTCATCCCTTTCCTCCCACTCATCTTCTTTCTCTAATTTCTGTTCCACCTCGCCTCCTTTTCCTCAACGTCTCCCTCCTGAAGCGCTTTCCCAGACTCCTCAACAACTCCGGCATTTGAGTAATGAAAGGAAAATGTTCAACCTTTTCATCAACCGGAACTGAACTCCATCTTCCAGATATTACTTCCATTATTCCCCTGACACCGATCTTCCTGATACAAAATATGAACATTATGGAAATTCCATAGAAAAATAAGTGTGGATAATGGCAAAAATCTATTTTTGTTTTAGTAATGTTTAGCCATTTTCACGTTTTTGAAGATACCAAGGAATAACGTGATAAAAACGGGCTTACAACAATGAATAAAATTTTCATAACCATATATGGAATATACACCAACAAGAAACCTAACCCTTTGGAAGATAGCGTTGGAACTTGGAGATCTTCCTTTAATTCGTTTTGCTATCAAGTGCTTTTTTTGTACTGACCTTTGTCATTAGTTACTGTATTCATCCCCTGGCATGCCTCTATTGTACACTATCTTTGCTCTTCAAGCATTTCGAACATTTTCCTTCTCCTTCACTTACATCTAAAAGCGTCACCAATTTTGCAGTTCTTCAATCTTCTTTTTCGTGTGTTTATAGCGTCAAATATCAAAACTAACCCATCTGATGCGTGTTGTAGATGAAGTTCTCTACTGGTGTATCCGTCACCTTAACCTTTTTTAATTTCGTCTACTGTTTCCCTGTATTAATTTCGCACTCATTTATAGGAACTTTACAGACCAATCCCGTCTAACGTAAACTAACTTTTATCTTCATTGTACTGTCCTAAAATCAAATATATTTCTTTTCGCATTCTGATTTCGAAAGATTAGGCTAAAACTGTGACAAGCATGACTGATGTGGACTTTGTACTGTAGTCAACACGGGCTGAAATTCCTTCAGGTGGCTTCTCTTCACTGACCTTTCGCGCCATCAGGTGAATGGAGCAACGTCCTTCTTCTTCTTCTTCTTCTTCTTCTTCTTCTTCCCAGCTTTAACCCATTTTTATATGGGCTCCCCGTTATGATTGAGTTGTCTCCATCGATTTCTTTCCTGTGCATCGTTCTCGTTAATACCTTTCCATAGCATATCTTCCCCTACACAATCACACCATCTCTTTCTTGGTCTTCCCTTCTTCCTTCTACCCCGCACTTCCATCTCCATCGTATGTCTTCCAACATGATGTTCCTCTCCTCGTAGCAGGTGTCCATACATCGAAGCCTTACCTCCTGTATTTTCTTTGATATTTCAACTACCTTTTTCGATCCTCTTATATACTCACATCTAATCTTATCTTCCCTTGTTACTACGGACATCCATCTCAACATTCTCATTTCTGCATCTATCTTCTCCCCTGTTTTCTTCATACTTGCTGTTTCTGTTCCATATAACAATGCTGGTCTGACCACCGCCCTACGAAACTTTCCCTTCAATTTCAGAGGAACCTACTTGTCACAGAGGACCCCTGATGCAGACCTCGAGTTATTCCGTCCTACCTGATTTCGATGCCTCACCTCTTGGCCCATGCTTCCACTATCCTCTAACATGGACCCCAAGCACTTGAACTTCTGTGCTCTATTTCTTCCCCACCCAATCTTATGCTATTTCCACCATCCTCAGCAGTACTGGAATACATATATATTCGGTTTTTTATCTGCTTATTATCATTCATCTCGCCTCAAGTGCTGCTCTCCACCTCTCCAACCTCCCCTCCAACTCCTTCCTCCCCTCTGAACACAACACAATGTCATCTGCATATAATATACACCATGGCACTGCTTCTCCAACATCCTTGGTCATTACATCCATGACGATGTTGAAGATGAATAGGCTAAGTGTCGACCCCGTGGTGTAATCCAACTCCTATCTCAAATCCATCTGTCTGTTCAACACTGCTTTTCACTCTAGTATACACATTCCTGTACATCTCCTGAATAATTCTGACATACTTTTCCGGCACCATCTTCTCCCTCAAACATCTCCACATTTCTTGTCTTGGTACTCTGTCATAGGCCTTTTCAAGGTCTATGAATACCAGATGCAGGTCTCGTTGTGTTTCTCTGAATTTCTCCATCAGCTGCCTTATGCAAAATATTCATCCGCTGTGCCGCTTCCCTCCATAAATCCTAAAAATTCCTTCCCTATTCTCACTTCCTCTCTCAGCCGACCATCTATTATTTTATCCAAAATCTTCAACGTGTGAAACATTACTTTGATACATTTATAATTACTGCATTCCTGGACATCACCTTTACCTTTAAATATAGGTATCAATATGCTTTCCTGCCATTCTTCTGGTATCTTTTTTTTGTTCAAATATTTTTACCATCAAATCATACAAGATGTCTACCCCTTCCTTTCCTAAGGCTTTTCAAACTTCGACTTTTCAAGGTAATTGAATACCATATTAAATCCCCGAATTTCTCCATTAGTTGCCTCAGATAAAATATACCATCTGTTGTTCCCCTTCCCTTCATAAATCCCATCTCCTCTTTACCAATTTGTACTTCTTCTTTCAGTCTGGCATCTATCATTCTTTCCAGTATCTTCAAAGTGTGAGACATCAATTTAATAGCGCTATGATTACCATACGCTTGGTTATCGCCTTTCCCTTTAAAATTGGGATCAATATGGTCCCAGGGCACTCATTTGGATTTTTTTCCTGCTCAAGGATCTTTATCATAAGATCGTACAGCATATCCACTCCTTCATCTCCTAATATCTGATCCGGTTGCTTTCCCATTCTTCATCTTCTTCAGTGCACTTAGTATCGCTTGCCTAGAAAACCTCATTACCATGCCAATATGCACGTGGCCATCCTCACTTATTTGTCTATTATTTTTTCATTTAACAACTGTTCGAAATATTCTTTCCATCTCTTCACAATGTCTTCCTCTTTTCTAAGTACTACACCATCTTGATCTTTTATTTGTTTGATATATATATATATATATATATATATATATATATATATATATATATATATATATATATATAGTCATATCACATTACCGTGATTCATATACATACATCGAGCTACAAATGTCCTTCAATATCTAATTAACTCTACCTCGGAATTAATATATTATCATATATGCTTAACCGAAGGGGAATTTTATTAGGAGATAATAGAATGGTCGGCGCCCAGGCGCGAACCTAGAACACCATACAAATCCAGGAACGTCAGTGAAGCTTTTACCCACTCCACCACCGCAAGAGGCTATAAATTAATGCCGTCTCTCACCCTCAAATACCTTTCGCGCTCAGGTATTCGCTGTCATAAGCACTACAACACTACCGAGGTCGAGGTGGGTTAATGCTGGCTCCAAATCAGCGAATACCTGAGTGCGAAAGGTATTTGAGGGTGAGAGACGGCATTAATTTATAGCCTCTTGCGGTGGTGGAGTAGGTAAAAGCTTCACTGACGTTCCTGGATTTGTATGGTGTCCTAGGTTCGCGCCTGGGCGCCGACAATTCTATTATCGCCTAATAAAATTCCCCTTCGGTTAAGCATATATGAAAATATATTAATTCCGAGGTAGAGTGAATTAGATATTCAAGGACATTGTAGCTCGATATTATATTTATATATATATATATTATATATATATATATATATATATATATATATATATATATATAATATATATATATATATATATATATATATATATATAATGTATATCATATCTGGCCATGCATTTCTTACTATCAGCTTTACAGTTCACATGCACGAAAACATTTTTACACCTAAATTCAGTATATGTCCAGAGAGATGTTCTATGGGTCATGATATTTCCACATAGTATCTGTATAAATTATATGTGTTACTGGGCTCACTGCCTTATAACTAAATGTGCGTTTAAAACTTAATAGCTTATGCTAGGAAAATATTTGTACTATTATACGGCAGCCGCCAACATTCTTCTCTCTCTCTCTCTCTCTCTCTCTCTCTCTCTCTCTCTCTCTCTCTCTCTCAGATGCGGAAAAGAAACTGAATAGTTTTAAAAATTGACAAACTTCATTCCTTTTATCGAAAGGTTAAAAATAACGTTGATCCTGCGTGTTTGTTATCTTTAAGCCTCCCTAAAGATTCTAGGTACCATTTTTAAATTCACTTCTCTCTCTCTCTCTCTCTCTCTCTCTCTCTCTCTCTCTCTCTCTCTCTCTCTCATGGTACTTCGTTCAAACAAACATTGCATTAAGGTTTTGGTGACTTATGTTTTTGTGGTTTTAAGAGATTACATCTTGCAGGCGTGTTTTTGGGTTTATTTTCTATCGTGAGGTAGAGTTATTTAGCGAATTTAGTCTTTTTGAAAGGGGTGTTTAATAATGGTGATTTTTGGTGTTAATGGCGTTAGTTGGACAAGTTTCTGTCGGTGGTTGCTGGGGTTGGAGACAATTTTTCGTTAGTCTTTGACGATATTACGGGGAAGAAATGATAAATTACAGATGAATTAAGAAGAATTGAAGAAATCCTTTTATGTGTTGCATATTACTGTTAATGGGATCAGGAATGACCCAGGCATGACTATCGTTTTCTTTATGGTGCAAACTACGCTTTTTAAAATTGAGAAAGACTCTTAGCTTTGCTAGATCAGATTAAAACTCAAGTTAGAGCAGTTATAGCAGCCTCGTATAGGCATTTTTCTTGGGATGTGTTGCCTGTGTGTTTTAGAATCTACGTGAAAAACACAGCGTGTGAATGGGGATGCGAACATAGTATTTACTGAAGATCAGTTGTATAGGTATTATGGGTTTCTCAAGGTGTATTTGTCTGATAAGGGTTAATTGTTGAAGTGCTTCTTATCGATAAGAGGCCTTTTTGTAGCTATATCATGAGATCTTTTCCAAGTATCTTTAATCTAGAATAGGAGTTTCAATCTTCTGATATTGACTATGAGGCAGGGTGTGTATTAGTTCATGGTAGATATGTTTGTGATAGTAAGATTTTTGTTCTAGGGAACATAGACATAATGGGGTACGAATCAGAATATGCTCATGACGAGACTCCTTTACCTTCTGATTTTAGAGTTTCCTTGAGGGTATCAAATGACTGCAACAAAGTAATGTTACAGCGATGTACTACGGCAAATGCATAATCTCACCATGTGTGAAGATGATACTGATTCGTTACTCCTACAAGGATCACAGGTCGTCGATGGCTCACGCTGAGAGAATTGTGTACTGTTGGTTTTATTGACATTTTATTATCAAATATTTTCCATGTTTATTGTCTTTGCATATATATCATATATAACCTTTGCGATATGTTGGGTGATTTTGGTAACATGGGAAATTCTTCCATTTATGTCTGTATGTCTTGATGCTGTATTTTTAAAAAGTTACCTTTATATTTTGTCCAGATGGATTTGTTAGAGGTCAGATATTAAGGAAAGTTTTAATATATAACTATGACTTTGGTCATGACAGACTTTGACATTATTTTTGTGAATACTTGAATACTAGTGTAAAAATGTATTCGCCAGTCCGGGAGGATAAATTTTCATATACTTATTTGCCCGAAGTTAAGGACTGTCTTTGCCCTTGTCTTCTTTAATTTGTTTTATCGTGTTAACTTTGACAATAAAACTGTATTTCGGCAGAACGTGACATTTGTCTAGCCTAGGACTCCGATGAACAGGGATGACGGTGTTGACTTTAAAGGTGGTTTGTGTCTTGGGCTCAGAGGTTTACAATTTTGGCAATATAAGAAATTGAGAGAAGGAGGATATATATATATATATATATATATATATATATTATATATATATAGTATATATATATATATATATATATATGTGTTTATAATATATATATATATATATATATATATATATATATATATATATATATATATATATATATATATATATATAATATATATATATATATATAGTATATATATATATATATATATATATATATATATATATATATATATATATATATCTAGATATATTGTGGTGTGTGTGTGTGTGTGTGTGTGTGTGTGTGTATATATAATGTGTGTGTGTGTGTATTGCAAAAAATATATACCTGTTATTATGATGGAGACAGTCGGTTATCAATTCTAAGTCCTAAACCCTGAATTCAACTGGCACGTGTATGGCGAAATTCGTGTCTGTACGTCGTCAGTTCCCAAATAATCTGGGGTTCGAATCTCCCTGGTGATGGACCGCTGACCATTTCATTTCCTCTTCGATGTATGTTATTACCGACGTGGAGTGAATTGGGCCATCAAAATAAACGTATCCTGGTGAAAATGTACGACTTCTATTTGAGAGAGAGAGAGAGAGAGAGAGAGAGAGAGAGAGAGAGAGAGAGAGATAAATTCTACGAAAAGCATTATCGAAAGCTGAAGCCATGGGATCATTGCCCTTTATCTTCAGGAGATTGAAGCGTAGAAAATAAATTATTTTTCCACTTTATATTTCTAATTCATTCACTTAAGGTAAGTAAATAAAGGGACTAAAAGAAAAATCTGCAGAATTCTGTAAAGCTTGATACATTCTGCTTTTGACATAGTAAAGAACTTGGGGTATGGGAATTCTGAATGATTATCAGTATTTTCACTTAGAGTTCCTATGATTGCTCGCAATTATTTTTCTTCCTTCTTTCCGTTCTGCATCATTCCCCTTGACAAATTGTGCAAATTTTGAAAAATTTTCTATAATTTACCTATAATACTTAATGAATTACAGCTAAGTCTTTGAGGAGTAACATATAGGATTTTCGGTAAATTGGGAAGAAGAGTTGTTTTGCATATGATAAATACAGTTTAGGTGTGAATTTATTTTATTCTCCTATATACTGTCACAAAGCACATTGCTTCACGGTTATCTTACCAAAATATTAAGAAGTGGTTATTTGAACAAACAAGCATATGGCATAGCAGATAATCAGAGTACCCGGTGCTAGTGAGATATATATGGCTCTATTTATGGCAATATCGAGATGTTCGAAAGGTCAGATTTTTAGGAGCCATCCCGATTATGGTGTGGGACACACTAATCTATCATAAAAATGCATAAACTCATAAGCGGCTGACCGTGTAGGGTAAATCTCAATTTTGGTGACTGGTTCCTCGACTATTTAGTGTTTATTGATTATAACTTTTTGTATTCTACCCAAAATAACCAACTTTTAGTTTCGCCTCTTATTTCAGCACATCTTATTCCATGCAGGTTAATCTCCTACTATCCAAAAGCTAACGAAACCTTGTTTAGGACTTAATGAGAAATGGAGACGCTTAATTTTAGCTTCATGTTTTATGTATGATTTTTTGAACGCCATTTTTCCCTAGAGCTAAAATGTCAACCATTCGCTTTTGCAGAGTCCCTGTACAGCATATAGAGAATACCATTGCGAATCTGATATTCGAAGCCTTTTTCAGTTTGGACATTATTCGCTTTCGAGGCCACTGACCATCAAACACTCAAAATCGGCGACGATTCTGACCAGTACCCATCTTATTCAGAGAGTTTTGAAGAAGTGTTACCTACCCACAACATGTAGAATAGGCAGTGTTTCGTTTAGGTCGTAATGAAATTTAAAAAGTATAGAGAGGTTGATGAACTCTTTGACAAGGAACTTCCTCTATCCTTTTCGTTGAGATATAGTCTTAGATAAATGCATTGATAGAAGTCAGAGATAAAATACAGCTACACTTTGAGAAGTCCACTCTACCATTTCCGAAAGAATTATAGACCAATACCGAAAAAAAAGACGGATAAGTTGACTATTTTATCCGAATGAATCTAGTAAAAGAAAAAAAACTCAAATACTCAAAATTTCGTGCATGTCCTATCGGCTGAACGACGAAGTAAAACTACAAAATAGATAAATAATAATAATAAATCAAAATATTAGAAAATAAAATAGTTTTCTCTGTTGCCTCTTCAAATTTTAATTTAGTTACTTAAAGGAGAGATGACGGAAAGAAGGAATAAAAAGTGTAGAAATGACAATATAAATGTCATAAGAGAGAGTATAAAAAATTGAAAACGTGATAACGGGGTAAATGTAGGGTGTGGAAATTGAAGTCAATAAATACAAGAGAAAATGCCCAATAAAAAAAATAATAATAATAAGATAGATGAATTCATTATACGTTTGACAATAGAAAGAATATCAAGTTCTTAAACTCGTGCAAATGTACAGAAACGAGTACTCACATGCATGCTCATACATTATATATATATATTATATATATATATATATATATATATATATATATATATATATATATATATATATATATATATATATATATATATATATGTATATATATATATATATATATATATATATATATATATATATATATATATATGTATATATATATATATATATATATATATATATATATATATATATATATATATATATATATATATATAATATATATATATATATATATATATATATATATGTATATATACACACACACACATATATATATATATATATATATATATATATATATATATATTATATATATATATATATATTATATATATATATATATATATATATATATATATAATGTATGAGCATGCATGTGAGTGCTCGTTTCTGTACATTTGCACGAGTTTAAGAACTTGATATTCTTTCTATTGTCAAACGTATAATGAATTCATCTATCTTATTATTATATTTTTTTTTTTTTGGGGGGGGGCCATTTTCTCTTGTATTTATTGACTTCAATTCTCACACCCCACCATTTACCCCATTATCACGTTTTCAATTTTTTATACTCTCCCTCTTCTATGACATTTATATTCTCATTTCTCCACTTTATATATACATACATACATCATATATATATATATATATATATATATATATATATATATATATATATATATATATATATATATATATATATATATATATATATATATGATATAAATGATGAGTATTGAGAATAAAATTAAAACACCATTATGAATGTGATTCATATCTTTGAATTGTCTTTTTTTCTAATGATCAGCGGATATGATCAGTATGACATTCTTTGAATCGTAGAAGTCGTCATTTTGACTCTCCAAAAGGACAATGCTCAGCATCACTTCGAAAATGTTGACACAACCTCCTTGGGTGGCGCGTGTCGAAGGTCACTCCCTAAGCAGAACAGACCCCGTCTTATGCCTGTGTAAAGGTGAAAGCAAATATGCTTTTAGAATCTGGTTTTGGGTAGATTTATGGATGTTACTATGATCTGTATATGAAGTCATGAACTTGTGACAAATTGGTGACATCATTGGTTTGGGAGTGTCTTGTGAGTGAATTTGTGCTTGCGTACGTGCGAGCTATTCCCCTACATAATGGGAGAGTAAGATAACTAAGATGGAGAACTATATGAAGTTGGCAAAGGACCAAGATGGCTGGCTACTTTAAGTGTAATTTTGATTAATGTGTGATTAGTGCTTGAATGGGTAAGCATACTTACTTTTAAGCCCAAGTGTGGCTTGTCTTTATATTTTGAATATTTGTTTTAAAGATGTCCGTTTTCATTTGACCTTTTGATTTATGCTATTTTGATTTATTTGTTTTGCTCATGTGGATGTCTTTTCCTGTCTATCTTAACTGATGGTTCCGTGGTTATGGTGTTACTTATAAGACTGTGCTGTGGCTTTTCTAGTTTATGAATATGTTAGTTATTGTAGAGAAAGGGGTGGACGTGTTTAGTTTGATCCCCAGGGTTATTTGATTTATTTGGATTTTTTAACTTAACCTTGACATGTAGGCTTTGATCCATGCATTATGTTCACAATACCCACACTTCTGCATGTGTAAGTTATAGCAAGTGTATTTTCTAAATTTCTTAGTGCCATCCTTACTCTAGGGACATGCTTATTTCAGTTGGAGCTTTATATTGGCCCACTTTATTATTTAGTTTGTCATTCTACTTTGCCTATTACTGAGACCTGAGCCTGCTGTAGAGACAGTGCCTGAACCTTCTTCTAATTTCCCTTCAAGAGATCCAAATCCCTTTCTGCCTCTGTCAGGAGTGAATGATTTTTCCTGCCCTGCCATTAAGATACTGCTAGTGCCAATCAAATGCACTGATCAAGCAAGGCAGTACTCCATCCATCAGGGACGTTGAACCATTCGGTAATCTAACTTCTCTGCCTGAGCCTAGCTCAGTGCAAGTGCCAGAGCAGACATTCGATCTCCCTTCAGGCGGTCTTTCAACTCGTAAGTCCTCAGGAGACAAGATTCTAGTGAACAGTTCCCTAAGTTTATACCATAACTGTCAAAAAAGAAGAAGATTGTATCCCTAGGTGAACAGTCAATCTAAAAACACACCCAGTGCCCAACAGCTTCAATAGTAGAAGTTGAAGGCAGAGTATTAGATATAAAAAAAACTAGCAGTTTAATTCGCAGGTATTATGAACGTACCCACTTCATCTGAAGCGAACACACCTAAATATTTAATACCACTCCCTAGCGAACCTTTTAAAGCAGTCTCAGTTTCTTTCGTATCCATCACTCCTAACCTCTAACATCACACTGAACGACTCTAGCCAAATCAATTGTTAAAATACCCTTGGTGTTTCTGAACAATAAAGTCATGCAAGGATGAGGCGCGACTATTCCCAGCTTTATATATATTCTCAAACTAGCTGAAATTTCAACCGGCACTGAATCTTCAACCTCTTCCACGACAAAGCTAAAACAATAGACAGCCCTTCCGTTTTTAAAACCGTCGTAGGTGATGAGGTTATCATGACCACCTCCTATTGACTTCTGCGTCTCATAAAACAATTTTGTGACAGTATTAGGAAAACGAAAGTTGATATTATACATTGTATTCCCATTAACAGTGATGTGCACGCTATTCAAGTCGTATGCACCAAAGTACAACCTATTGGCTGCATATTTCCCTGAAAACGTTTGCATACCAATCATAGCTAATGTAATCTTTTCAGGTATACAGGTGTTGAAAGGTTGATCTATTAAAATGGAATCCTCATTCTTCCCAATAACATATGTTTTATATAAAGTCTTATCAAATATACATTGTATATGGCTAACTGCTAGAGCTGCGTTTAAAGCAGACATGACATTATAATGGGGGATAAGCCAATCAAACCACAACTTGGCTTTTTCTATATTCAGATCGTTTAAGTGATCGTCGGTGTGGACACCCATCACCCAGCTGTTATTAGCCATTTCGAGACTTATCCTCAAATCCACGGAATCCAACGAATACATGTATATTCTCGCTAGATCTATAGGGAGTGGAAAATATGTGTGAATTCCTCTCATCTTAATGGAGCTCATCACCCAAGTTTCCCACCTACCCGTCTGTCTGAAAGAAGCGGTTGTATAGGTTTGTGTAACACCATGCGTGGCATGAAAATCATCGTGGAAAAACCTGCTCATACCAAAAGTCGGAAGCACACTGGTTTTCACTCTCTTAAGCAATTTAATGTATGATTGATAGTTAATAAAACAGGACAAAATTCCACCAACGTTTTGTTCAAGAAGACAGAGACGGATTAAAAAGCGTATTTCTTATACTGTTAACGAATGCAACATGTGCATCGTCTGGCAGCTTTGCATTGCCCCTTACCACTGTGACATATAATTCCTAAGCTATACTCGACAAATCCAAGAAGGAACCCATAACACTGTTAATACGAAACTCGACATAGTTATCACTAAGGATTTGATTTATAGAATTGTTGCTAGGTGTGGAATCCAACCTTTCCTTCGAATTAATAAAACTTTCTATAATCCTACATTTGTTCACATTCTGGAACAATTCTGAGTTACCCGCGGTATATGAAAAAACGGGAACCTTGTTTCCCATCCCTGGCACATTAGGAACCACACCCACCAATTCACAAAAATTGCAAGAGGGAGAGAATGCGTGCGGCGTGCCTGCTGACAGAAGGTGAATGAATTAAAGATCATACACATCCTTGTTATATTTACTTCTCTATTTAACCCATCCATTCTTCTTTCTCCTCTATTTTGTAGCCGACCGAGCGAGTGTACGCGTCACTCCACCCAACCTTTTCCTGTCGACCCTCCCACTACCGCTTAGAATGCGTGTACCCATACTTTTGAGAGCTGTCACTCCACGCCTTTTCAAAGATTCCCTCAGGAGCAGCTGATTGTTCACTACATCCGAAAACACCTATCCACCAAACTCTTTAATTGAAGGTTTAGCAGCATTGAACAGGAAAGGGAGCACCCATTGTGCAATGCCGGCTATGGTTGAAAGTACGCCTCCACCTCATCTATGACTCAGATAGAAAACCGAAATGTCTTCTAGACCTGCTCCCTTTCTTAAGGGTTTGTAATAGGACAACATTTTAAATTCGACCTCCGAGGGTGGGTTGAAGATGACCCTCATACCTGTTTAAAAAAATCTTTAATCTCTCCCTTGAATATTAAGCAGAGCGCTCATTTGAGCATTCTTATTACACAAGCTCACAAAAGTGAATAACGTGAAGGTGGAAAAGAATGCAGGTTTTTTATCTGGGTCTTATATGAAGCACCCAGGTGACACTCAAGTCATTATTGAAGTGAATAAGCCTTCCGTTCTGGTCGGTGATGATGATCAAAATCTGTTCTAGAATGTTCGTGTTCAGCGCTTTGTAGATCGTAGTGTATCCCCTTCCCTTTGCTGCTCTCTAATGCAAAACAATCCAATATAGATGTGCATTCACCGCATCAACGCCGTAAACTTCGTACTCAGTATTATTTTTTAAATCCAGCAATCTGGCTGCTCTATTACTGAATGTGATGGACAAACTTTGAATGTCTTCATCCCAACCAAATACATCGTTACTGTTGAAAACGTTTTTGTATCCGCTGTCAAAATATACTTTTAAATGTTCAAAAATATCCCTGTTAAGGGCCCTCACCAGTCTTTTCATGTCCCCCCTAACACAGTCATCGTCGGTCTATAGATATATGCGTGCTTGCTATTCTTACTGCATTTAGTAACAAACTGGAGGAAGAATTCCTCATCTCTTGATAATACAGCATAATAAACTCCCAGAAATATGATTGAAGCTAGACCCACTTCATATTCGCTTCAATTTGGTATGAATATAGGAGCAGGTAACCTATTCACAAACCCGGATGCTGAGTTACTCACATACTTGTCCAAGCAGACTAGGCTGCTCACATATATAATGTGTTCACCAGTCATACTCATCTAGGTCTTATAAGAAGGGTGTATGACACGCTTTTACCTTAAATAAATTCAATGTCTTCCTCCATCTGATTCATCACACCAATGCAAATGTAATCTACCACATTTGTATTTCAAGGTTTATAAACTGCATTATGCGAACTTCTATCCTGTCCACATTTTAACGTGAAACAGTCCAGGATATGTACTGTTTTATCACCCAGCAATGAGGGATGAATAATGATGGAATATTGATAAACATAATTTATACTGTCATCACCGAGATAGGGCGTTTTGGAGTGGTGATTTCTCAACACCCCCACACCATAAATCATCTATTGCAGTCCTACGTTAAACCCCAATAAATGTGCACCCCTAACACTAAACTTTACAAGAACTGAAACAACTCCTTCTACGTTCACATCTTCGGCACTAATGTATGTGAGGCTCATCCTCTTCAAATCATCATTCCATGAAAATAACCCCTCCCTATGCATAACACCGAAATGTATGCACCGTAAAACGTTTCCAGTTGTTCTGTAATGTCTGTATTAAGCGCTCTAGTCAATCTATTTATATCATCCCCTGCTAATAAGCTAACAGCCGGAACATATGTGAAAGTGTATGAGTGAGAAATGCCGGACTCTGATTTAAGGTGACTTTAAACTGAAGTGTGAAATCTTCATCTCCTGGTGTGACAGCGTAGTATTCGTTCAGGTTCAGGAGTGTAACCCCTATGACACCTAATTCATATTCTACTTCTTTTGATAGAGATATGGGAGTGGCCAACCTGTTTATAAATTTGCAGGCCCGTTTTTCAGGAAATAAACCTAGACACATCCCGCTATTTACATATATGATGTAATCGCTACACATGCTGAACACAATGCTGGTAATACACATTATTGAGGTCATATATACCACACAGCTTAGAGGGAATGAATAAAAAGTATAAAAAAATTAATTGTGTTTCTTATACAAAATAATGGAACACACATACATACACATGTACATATACAGGTTGGCAAATTTTTTTTTTTTTTTTTTTTTACAGAAGCAGGTCAGTTCAACCTCGAGGCTTAATTTCTCCGTCTCCATCATTTCCAAACGCCTCAATTTGGAAAACGAATCCTTCAACCGCACATCTGCCGCACATTTCTCTTCCACGAAGGATAATCACAGGTAGGTATTGGTTTAACCAGACACAGTTCACATGACCACTTTGTCCTATCCTTGTGGGGAATAGGACACATTTCACATCTTCACATGATACTTTTTTAGTTGAATATTTAAACTCTTCAACACTGAATAGAAGTGATTGTATCTCAGTTCTCTTGTATCGTTCGGCAACCTTTCCACATGGTCTTCATCCTTAGAATACATTATACACGATTTGGCGAATTCATTGTCTTCTACAGGTGCACCAATTCCATGTTGGGTTAACAACGTGAAAATGATGGGAAGGTCGGGTTCTTCAGCAATGAACGTATTCCCTCCCTTGGGTACTGCAGAATGGCAGTGCCTTCTCTCCCATGATAATGGAGTGAAGCATAACTAGTCCCGGCTCTGTTCTAATGGTGATCCACGATGTCAGCGTAGAGGTAAACCTCGCGATGTCTTCTACTAATCTATAATTTCGACATGTTACACAGTTAGTGGCTACAACCAGGCAACACTCCTTCTTGAATTTGCAGGGTGAAGAAGCCATCTCGAACAGCAAATGGGAGTGTGCACATCAACACTTGGCGAGCCTAAAGGCTCTAATGTACTCTTAAACTTGCCAGGGTTTCCACATCCTGTCCTCTCCACTGCCGTGATTCATGCTAAGCTCCGCCCCCCCTCAAAACTTTATCGCGCCCATACAATTGGACAGGTTCATCTCTGATAAATTTGTGATACGCCGATACAACTGCTCCCTTTGAAAGTTTATTACACCCGCAGTATTGAACGGGTCCACCTCTGCTAATTTCGTGATTCATCAATACAGCAGCCAAGATCCCCCTTTTTCTTTGCTCTCTGTTCTCCATTGTTCTGCTACCTCCATTCTTAAGAGAATTGTGCCATGCTTCTATCTGCCTTTTTATAGCGGTATTTGTCACCATCCGTTCCCTAATACCTAGGGTATGTTGCTATTATCTGTCCTCTTATTCACTTGAAATTCTCTAACCACATCTAAAATGTTATATCCATTAAGTGGGTGGGACAGGTCTCCTTCTTCACTCCATTCAATCTTGTCTGAATCTTGCAGATGATTAACTAAGGCTGTTACATACGGTATCTGATGATCTTTAAACAATATAAGAATAACACTAGTCAGGTTGGGATTTACTCTTTTGCAGGTAACATCAGGATTTACTCTTTAATGGGTAACTTCGGGGTTGAGCACATTCAAAATTAGCGGCACTCCCTTCTTCTTCGCACGGCCATCCCCAACGGGAGGTAAAGGAGGTGGAGGTGTAAATGCTGTCTTCACTGCCTTCACTGATGCTGTTAACATTATTATTATTATTATTATTATTATTATTATTATTATTATTATTATTATTATTATTATTATTATCGCTATTGACGCTATAGTTATTAACGTTGTTGTTGCAAATTGTATACATATCAAATGTTGATATACTAAAGCAAATTTACAATAGGCAAAAGCCATACAAAACAAATATAGCAAAAGTAAATGTTATATTAAAAGAAAAATGTTAAGAAACGGTACAAAAAATCAAGTTATACAAAATCAGACTAAAGGACAGGCAAATGGCTCACAACTATTTATTCCAAAATAAATTAGGAAATTTCTTTACAATTTTGGAACATCCATCATTTTTCAGAAAACAACATACTTGATTTGTTACATCATCTATTCTGAGGTTACGAAACTGATAATTTATTACATTCCATAACATGTTGTAAAGTATGTTTCCGTAACTCATCACAAGATTTTCATTTAGAGTATTCATCGTCAATGTATTCCCAAGAATATTTATATCCCAAATGTAACCTTATTATTAAAGTATCTAGTTTAGACAATGCCCTACCATATACAATATTGCTGTTTTCAGACACAAACAAATAGTGTCTCATACTGACACTACCATTGTTTAAAATTTGTCGAATTTCGGCCGCTTCCCACAAAGAACTCTTGATTTTTAGCCCTTTTTTTTATTCTGCTCAGAGTCATTGTGTTTTCTGTATCAATATTATCTTTGTTTGTAGCATCCTTTGCCCAACTATCAGCCATCTCATTCAAATGAATACCAACGTGAGATGGTACCCAGAAAAACTTAACAAAATACCATTGATCTTCTATTGCATATACAAGTTCTTTACACTTACTAATTCCCTGTCAACTGGATATCTAGAGCTAAGCACAAGAACAGCACTTTGGTAATCAACGAAAACAAACACGTCTTTCATCTTGTTTACTACTAAGGTTAACCCTTCATGAATGGCATGTAATTCAGCAGTAGTAGTAGTATCTTCTATTATTTTTGGCAGCGTCTAGTCAGTACTCACATCATTTTCATAATATTCCCTTATAACCACCCCGCATCCAACCTTGATACCATTCACTGAACCATCACAGTACATATGTATACTATTAGCTTTAGGTAATGTGTTGATTTTAGACAAAATTAATTGTTTCAATCCGTATATGTTGCACTCACTTTTTTTACAGTCAAGTTTACAAATACTTACAATAATTTTTTAATACAACCACAGCTTTATTGGAGCTACTTATTGTAATTTTACACAAAATTTTATAATATCATATTTCATCAGTATATTATAGAGTTTCTTAAAATACATGTTATATTTAACAGGGTAAACTCTATTGCCTGAATAACTGTCAACAGCCCTCTTTAAGGTTCTTTCTCCCCTTCTCATCATACAAAGAGCCGCCATAGCCACTACCTCATGTATTCGGTCAACAACACTCGATAGATTCATTTCCAGTCTCATGATTTCAATCCTAGTACTCATGGAACAACCTAAAATAACTCTCATTGCCTTATTCTGGATTATTTCAAGAGGTCTCAACTCTGTGTTCGAATGATTCACCAGCACAGGTGATGCGTAGTCTATAACTGAATGCACCGTACTGATGTACATCATCCTTAAAACAGGAATACCAGCACCGTTACCTCTATTTGCCAGCACCTCTAATGGTCTCATTTGAGCTAGACAAACATTTTTCAAATAATTAATTTCATCCGAGCTTTTGTTAAATCCAATGCACATACCTAAATACTTATAACTATTTACCTTTTCCAGAGTTTTACCATTTATGGCAACCGTATTACTATTAACCATCCTTGACTGAAATTTGCTTTTTCTTCATTTATCACCAATCCCATGTGCATTCTGTAATTCTGCCATAGCCCTTATTAAAATGGTTTCACTAACACACTGTATCAAAATATTATCAGCATAGACAATAATCTCTGTCCCAGCAGGAAAATATGCCTCACAATTTTATCCATCAAAACATTAAAAAGGGTAGGACTAAGAACACCACCTTGAGGAATACCTAACTCCATCAGCATTTCCTCGGACTCATATCCTTGGAACCAAACTTTCGCTCTTCTTTCAGTTAAATAACTCCTAATCCACCTCAGTAAAAATCCCCTGACACCTTTGTTGACAAGTTCTTCTAGAATAACATCACTGCAAGCTCTATCAAAAGCTCCTTTTAAGTCAACAAATATTCTACATTTAACATTAGCATTACTTCAGACTTTAATAATGCAGTCTGAAGTGCACTTCCCCTTTATCAAAACAACACATTCGACGATAATTGGTCGCCAATCATATAAATTAATCTATTTAATACAAGACTCTCCATTAATTTACACAAACAAGATGTAAGTGAAATAGGCCTATATTCTCCATTGCCTCTCAGTATAGGTACAGTAAGTTCCAGAAGTGAAGCGACAAATCTCAGAATTGATCGTACTTCTTTAGAAACTCGTGGGGTAGCCAGTTAGTATATTTTATTCCAATTATTGTCATCCTATTTATCTGATAATACGTATCAGTGATTAACTGTATAAGCGCAGAAAGTATTTCCTTAGTGAATTATCAATGTTAGTTCAATAATTGTTTGTCAAAAGGAGATAAAAAATTTTTCCCCAAAGAAACATCTGCGGCTCTCAAAGTGTGATATCAAGTGTTCACCATAGAGTGGCAGCAGGAACCGAGTGCATAAGCATTGGCCTAATATTTGTAAATTAATTTTCTACTTTTATAGCGTTATATCGAAAGTTATTATGATTTCTTTTGATAAAGCACAGAGAAGTTTAGCATTTGATTAAGTGAAATATAAATAAGACACAAGTTGGTGTAAAAAAAAAACGAAATCCAAGTTACATGTGGGTTTAGGATTGGTTACATGGTTAGACCTATTTCAAGAATCAAGGAAATATATTTTCCAGCTTGTTAGTTAATAATTTCATCGAATTTCTCAATTGTGCAAATTTTTGCATGTGGAATGGCGTCGAGGGTCGCACCAAACAAGTATTTTCGTAGGTTTCCACTTTTTTTTTTCAGTGCATAAGTAAGACTGTTTTTGTCCTTACGATTCGGAGTGTGAATATGCTTGGCGAGCATTATTTTAATTCGAGTATCTCCTGTTATGCTCTCTCTCTCTCTCTCTCTCTCTCTCTCTCTCTCTCTCTCTCTCAGGACCTTTTTATCTAGTCAGGAATAACCAGAGGTCTGTTTTAAGAATCAAGCACTAGGCCTATTGGTCATGCTCGGGTGCTTCTTTATGTGTGTGTATATATATACATATATATATATATATATATATATATATATATATATATATATATATATATATATATATATATATATATATATATATATATATATATATATTAGGGCTTGTGCCTTGTATGATAAGGCGCCCTATGAGGTAATGTTAGACTAGCGATAATCTATACGCCTAAGTCGGTTGGTATTGCACTTCCATCTTCAATGGAGTGTCTGGGGTTTTGTAGATCACTTACGAAGTCGGTATTATCTTTACGACGATGTGTTAAACTCATGGTTCGGTGAGGTTCTTGTAGAAAACACTAAGTATAAAAAATTATATATTCTTCTGAAGTTTTACATGGTGAAGATCAGATATGATTGTACAGTCTTCTAATAACGATAGCTTGATCGCTTCTGCCAATGATGATGGCTAATCCTATTCCTCTACATGATAAAGCTTAGGTAAAGAGGTACAGGTCTTCTAATGACGATAGCTAACTCTGTTCTGCCTGTCTACCATCTCTGTTACAAGTTATAAAGGAACAGACAGTAGTCGACATATGAACATACAATCCAAATGACATAGTTTCATACGAACACACAATCGAATGAGACACGCTACAGATCACGTAGGCCGTTTGAATATAGGTCGGGGTAGTTGTCTCAAGCAGGGAGCTTGGACTAATGTTTATAAAAACAATTGAATGACTACAGGTGACGGCATGTTATCTTAGCCTACATACTTATTGTATACGTCATCTTTAGCGTCTCTAGGTCTGATCACATTCCTGCAAGCAATCTGGTTGGAACCTCTTTAGTTTTTAGACTTTTTTTATATATATGGACTAACATTCCATATTTTTTATTATGTAAACACTTACATCAGCTCGGTCAGCTACCAAACCAACTACTGAATATTACTCAAACTTGACTTGCACTTGACTTATAGGAGTGTGATACAGACACTATGTGAATATATATATATATATATATATATATATATATATATATATATATATATATATATATATAGTAAATAAAAATTCATGGTGTACATGAATTGATTCAAGTAATAAAATATAAAACAATGATATTGGTAAATAATAGTGATCACATGATATATAATGATACAGTTTTTCACTTCATCTCATTAAGATAAATATGCTACAGAAAATACTAATGTACTCTGATAATTGCATAGAATGAAGATTAACATGATAAAAATCATATTTTAACTGATAAAAAATTTCATATATGAATTGATAAAATTATTAATGTTTATGCTGATTGATTCGTTTGATTTTTATGCTAAATGTTATATATCTGATTCATTAATCAATATACTAACTCATATATAACTGCAGATATTGGTAAGAGAAAAGGTAACAGATTGATTATAGGCTACCTGATTTGTTTATACATATGTATATGGATTCATATAATTATGATTAATATATGTGCACTTTAAATAGATTCCTATTGCGTACACGCAAAGATATATTTAGATTCTGTTATGTATGATCATTTAATATAATAGATTCCTATTGCGTACCGCAAAAAATATATTTTCGATTCTGTTATTTATGATCATTTATAGATATAGGATACATGATACTTTATATATATAGGATACATGACCGAGGTTATACTACTTCACTTTTAACTAGCTTTCGAACAACTTTTCGTCCATTACACAGTTCCAGACAACCACCTATAGCCAATGAAACGGCCTTTTTCAATGGTTTAAAACAAGGGAAAATTTGCCTGGGCGGGTCCAACGTTCTATTTTGCGCTCATACTTATTCTCTGCATCCTAAGCTACACGATTACGTTCGCGATGAATAAAAAAACATCCCCAGCACGAGTCCTTCGCCAGCAAAGTAGAGTTGAATATCCTTCGGGTCGTAATTGTCGGAAGTATGTCCCTTTTGTAGTCGAATTCCGACAGCCGCTGGAGCGTTCTGCATGAAAACGAGATTAACGACGAGATACGGTGTCGGTCGAAGAAGTCCATGAAATTCCTTTCACATTGTAGGCGGTTGTTACTTGGCTGTAGTCGTCCGCTGCGACGAACGATTTTTTGAAGTTGCGATGTGAAACTCTCGTACTGCAGGATACTGTAACCAGGTTCCATTAATCAGCCTGCAAGTGAAATTATACTTGTCACAAGGGCAAAGTAAATTCAGACGACATCCAAATACAGGGGAGGGAAGAGCCATTTAGACCAGACTTAACCCACATGAATTCGCTGATATTTTGGAATTCAAAAGAGTCCGCTGTACAAACTTTTTATCCATGGCATTAACAATGAGTGAACCTATCCATGGTCTATGATGACTGTAAAAATATCCTAATTTAATTAAATAACAAATAAACAGACATTAATACGAATCCCAAAGAAAATTCTATATTACTGGTAGTAAGTCACTAGACAAAGAAGTGGAAAACGGAGCTATTTGTAAGATTGCCAGGCAACATAAGAGTCAAAGAGAATATTAATCATGATTCTATGCCCTCCCTAACAAAAGTTTCATATTCAATTTTCTCGCGCGCATCCTCTGAGGTTAATTTTTTTAAAAACTTTATTAATAGGTAGGAGATGCAACGAAAAAAACCCACTATGTAACTAATTTCTAAATAAACTTTGGGTTTTTCAAGAAAATGTGACATTTTCCCATGAATGTTTTACTTGAATTGTAATAGGCTAATGTTGCAAGTAAATATTTCACATATATATCTTGATACTTCTAAATGTCTATGAGGTTCAGAAAAATTAATTCATTTTGTTGTTATAGAAATTCTATTTGCTTATTTTGTTATTAATTTTAAAATGATTGCAACTCCTTAGCTAAAGTTGCATTGCGCACACCGATAGACACTTGTACCTACGTCTGCCTTGCCCATGAGAAGTTCGGGCTAAGCATTCCTTTCTCCAGTCAATCTGCTTTTGCAGCAGAGACGACACACAGATGAAGCCTGTGTAAGCAGATTATTGAGGTTAAAAGGAACAAATGCTGATACGGCAATGATGACGTCGTCACTTTGGCAGGAGATTGCTCTCAGCCAGCTAAGAGTTACGTTACTTGCTGTAAGAGATCGACTTTAGTATTTTCAAATGATATTTTAGTGGTTTTAATTCTCCACCCGCATGAGAAGAATGTCTGAAAAAAAAAACAACAGTACCAAAATTGAACAATATATTAGTTTCATGTTGGAAAACTGCATAATTGTAATTATGTTAAATTAAATATTCCTTATTCAAACTATATGAAAAAGGTTTCCATACAAATTCTATATATATTATTAGCCCTGTATAAGATTCATATAGGATTATTTCATAGATAACATTTTTCACTTCTAGACTTCCTGACTTTAAAATCTCTTTTATTTTATTTTATTCATTTTTATTTATTATTATTTATTTATTTATTTTTTATTTAATTTTTTTTTTTTTTTTTTGTTTTTTCATTGACTACGAATATAATCACGGGACAGACAATATGTCAGTAGGTTTTTTGGATATGTGTTTGAACTTTTAGCTTATTTGTCATTACTAAAGCGTTAAGTTAGAGTTCGAATCTTTACGCATATATATTTAGATATTTAATTAACCTTGGGTTACGTTTTGCTTATTGATTTTATCGTGATTCCTTTTTTTATTATAATTTGTAACCCTTCCGACTTCTTACGGAGTGTATTATATTGACTCCACTTGTATCCATATTTATCTTATTTTTTTTATATTTATTTATTTATATATATATATATTTGATAAATTAATGGTTGGCTTGAATATGTGGAAAAGTGTTCTAGCGGCGTACCGTACAAGGCTACTTGCGGCATCAATTCTATAGATACAAGATATAAATAATAAAGGTATTTAAAACCGCGAGAACCGCTATAATCCAGTTCGGATCCAACATCACGAGTTGTAACTCGTAAGACATTGACACTTCCTATTTAATTATCCGTTATTCTACCAAACCGATTGACTCTGGGTGATAAAAATATATTATTGGTTTCTTAATGGAAAGGAATTCACACAACGTGTTAAGGAGATTATTATTGATTTACACCACCCGAGTCACAGATTATTATGTGTTGAATTCCATATTTATTGATTTAGCACTCATAAATATTCGTAACGCACTCAATTGCGGTGTTTGTTTTTAGTGCTATTAATTCTATATAACGTGTCAAGGAACTATTAACACTAAGAAGTGTTTATTCCCTCTGTCAGACTCGTAATTTCTGGTTAATAATTCTACGTATATTCTTTCAAGGATTGATTTGGCACAGGATAGGCCCTTAAACTGACAGGTGTCTTAGTGTATCCCTTGTTTTCATGACACGTGTTACAATTAGTTATGTGCTTTTTATATCTGTAAGCATTGTAGGCCAGTAAAATAGTGATTTGGCTTTCTGTGACATAGTAGAGAAACCCTGGATGACGGAATGCAACCAGTTTTATGACGATTGGTATGAAAGAGATTATTATTACTACCTGGTCGTTAGTCATCTGCTGTGTTCTTCGGGTTTTCCTCGTCACAGACCTACATATAATATTACATTTGATTACATTATTCTGATACACATACTTTAAATGTACTTTTGCTTTAGGGTTTCTGCTCAAAAGTGTTTATTGTTTTTGCTTAGCCACTGACCCTGTTTCCGTTTCGAAGTGTTTATTGTTTGGTGTTTATTGCTGCTGACTCTGTTTCCGTTTCGAAGTGTTTATTGTTTGGGTTATGTCTGTTGACTCTTGCTTTGTTCAGTTTGTAACAGTTCTGCGCTCCAACCCAGATATTCAATGCTCGCGATCTCTTGGGTTAAGGAATTTTCTTGTTTAGATACGGTTTTAATAATAGGTACGGATGTTTCTATATTTTTTAGTCTAATTAATGGTTCTTTGCGGTATGGTGCGGGATTGCGGGATAATGCGTCAGCTATGATATTTGCTTTCCCAGTAGATATCTTATCTTGGCTCCAAAGACCTGAATGATCATTTGTCACCGAGTTCCTTTTGGACTGTGATTAAAGCCTTTGAAAAACTCGGTAAAGGACTCATGTTCAGTAAGGACTTTATCAGGATAGCCATAGATTATGAACTTAAGATGTACTAGTGAGTTAAAGATACCTAGCCCTTCCTTGCTTATTACTGCATATTTACTTTCAGAGGGCTTAGTTTACATGAATAAAAAGCTATAGGAAAGAACTGTTTATCATATTGCTGAAGTAGTATCCCTCTTACCCCTTGGTCTGAGGCGTCTGTTGCAATAAAAAAAAAATTCCTTATTTAAATCAGGGATTTTTAAGTTAGGTAAGCTGCATTATTCCGCTTTTAAGATATCGAACGCCTGTTGATGCTTTTTAGACCATAATAAATCTACGCTCTTCTTCGTAAGATCTGTTAAAGGAGCTGTCATGATTGAAGAGTTACATATTTACATACGATTGTAATACCCACTACAGCGCAAAAGTGCTGTATCTCCCTTTTACGTTAATAGGTACCGGAAAGTTATGAATAGCCGACACCTTACCTTGGACTACTTTAAGACCTTGACCAGACACATAAAACCTAGATAAACATGTTCGGTTTTAAAAAACTCACATTTAGATATTTTACTCTGAGATTATTTGTCTTTGTCTCTGTAGCACTAGCTCTACTTTATGTGAATGTACTTCTAAGGTATTAGAAAAGATTACAAGATCATCCATATAGGCATGTAGGTTATCCCCTAAAAGTCTCCAAACACTATATTGTAATTGGGGCGCAAACGTAAGCCGGAGGCATACGTAAAAAATTGATAATGTCCCCTGAGTGTGCTGAAAACGGAGTATGAGGTGCAATCACTTAGTAATGGTATCTGGTAAAAGCTTTTAAGTAAGTCCAAGTTGGTGAAAAAAAAATTTATTCTAACCTAACAGAGATAAGATGTCGTCGGTACATCGCACTGGAAACTATCGGAAGTCGTTTCCTTGTTTAAGCGACCGGTAATCTGCTCAGATAACGCCAAGTCCGATCTTTTATGGCATGACGTTTGAGGGAAAAATTATATGGCTTATTTGATTTCCTAATGGCTCCCATTACTAACATTTTTCAACTTCGTCATTTATCTCTATTTTAAAATTTCATTGAGAATCTATACGAAGGTACGTAAATAGCTTTATGTTAGTCCTTAGACCGTGTTTTGTTTTCAATGACATCCGTTTTTCTCCCAGAGATCACTCGCAAGTGGAGAAACTTCCTGGTATTCAGGTAAAAGATAAAAAAAAAAAATTTCTGCTGAATCACCTCTGCTTGAATGACTTTACGGATATTACTTTAGATAGATTATCAGAGAGATTCATCCACGACCGGTTGGGCGTGAATTAAAAATTAGCACAATAAAAAAATGCGATATTTATAACTTCTGTATCCACGATATGTATACTTTTAGAGCTTTGTTCGCGGAAATCGTTATATTTCAGAGTGTCGGGAAGGATTAAAATTTCATTTCCCAGCAAAGTCTTTTTACACGCACTAAGACATTCGAGGGTGCATGCTTCTCGAGATTTTGCGTGCAAAGTACGACTGCGGTTGTGGGAGAATTCTGTTGGGTCATTTGAACAATGTTACGATTTATGAGACAAATGTATAGTTCCTTTATATAAGTTATTATTGATTAACTGTCTCATTTTTGTTTCAAACGGATTTTACTATGTTGAAGGTTTTATAGGATTTTCCTTTGATAAACACGCCTTATTTTGGCAGGATGTAAGATAATATTTTGTATACCTAGATGGATCTTACAATTACACTACATACAGATCAATGTTTTTTATAACTATAGAGGTATCTGTAAGCGCTCGCTTATCCGGACTTCTCATTAGGGAAGTTTGAACAAAACAGACGGTGAGTCCGTAAATACAAGATATTACGTCTACTAAAGAAATAAACAAGATATTCTAATTTTTACGGTCTCGTTACAGTCGGGCTTTATCCACCACTACTTATAATAAAACTTACGTATAAAAAACGAAAACCTGCTCTGATTACTTTATACGGTCGTGTGATGCATAGGAAAATCCTTTTTAATTCAAAAAGATATCGGTATGTATGAACCAACATCGCTTTTCCCCACTCTGCTAGAGTCGCTTATTGTGTGGAATTTGCTTTGCTTTGAAAACTCGGCAGATTTAACTAACCTTGACCGCTTGACTAGGTGACACAGTCACCGAGTTTGCTTGTTTGATTCTGAACGGGCTACTGTTTCTATTTCTTTTTGTAATAATTAGGATCCTTCTCTTTATTACCATCGGCAACGTATTGTGTGTTTTTTAGCATTATGTTGCTGGTTACGTATTAAAGCAATGAATGACGAACTATTAGGAACTGAGCGATTACTAATAAGACAAGTTATCTCTACTGCATTCAATATTAACTGTTTGTACTTCATTCTTTGCTAAAATTTGAAATAGTGAGGGATCCTGGTCAGCGCATTTAGCCTGATGAAAGTTTTTTACAGACATGTTATTCCTTGCAATCCAGCCATATTTTTAAAGTTAAGTTGAGTCATTGAGGTTCGATATTTTATATAACTCAAAAACTCAAGGCTAAAACTGCGATCGGGACTTGCAAAGGAGCATTTATTGTCATGACCCGAATAGTGTTACCTCTAATTTATCTAGATTTGTACGGGTGTTCCACTTGTTTTTGTGTGTTTTCTAATCACTACGGTGCTTAACGACCCTATCCATGCATCTGTATAAATACAGACGTCCACTGCGTAAACGCATATTCACTGTTTAATATGATTTGTTACGTAAGGGATTAATAATCACCCAAAATGATAAAATTAACATAGTATATGATTATGATATTTCAGTAGAACTTCTGGAAACAGACACTCAATGATAAAAAACTCGCAGTAGCGAAATCTCAATGATGTAGATAATTTCTGTAAAAAAGTAAGATTAAGAATGTCTCGTAACTTCAGCCACAGGAATAACGAAATTCGACCTGCAAAGGAAACACTCAAAGTTACTCCAAATGAATAAAAATTGTACTTAGCTTGCTTTTGTGGGAAGTCACGGTGTTCTGATAACGACACATCGGCCCTGGGCCCTCCTTCTCTATTTAGCGGACGACCTGTTTGGCTTCAGTTTCCCCGTGCGCGCGTTGTTTCGATGATTCGAGCCCTTGAAAATCCGATGCTGCAGACGCGTTCGGTTTGTTTCTTGCAGTGCCGGAAACGCTCACTAACGATGTTTTCTTGAATGATTCTAATGAGAGACGAAGCTTCCGTTGCCGTAGGAAAAGGACACGTCGGTTTTGTTTCTTGAAGTTATTCACTAACGATGATACTAAGTTGCTTGACGAATCTTGTTGTTTTCTGAAGTCGCTCACAATGATGATACTAGGTTGCTTGAAGAATCTGCTGCTTTCGTCGTCGTTGACTTCATGATTTATTATTCTGTTTTTTCTTCGTAGGACGTTGTAGAGTTCTTCTGGTCCGCTGGCCACCAATATTAGGGCTTGTGCCTTGTATGATAAGGCGCCCTATGAGGTAATGTTAGACTAGCGATAATCTATACGCTAAGTCGGTTGGTATTGCACTTCCATCTTCAATGGAGTGTCTGGGGTTTTGTAGATCACTTACGAAGTCGGTATTATCTTTACGACGATGTGTTAAACTCATGGTTCGGTGAGGTTCTTGTAGAAAACACTAAGTATAAAAAATTATATATTCTTCTGAAGTTTTACATGGTGAAGATCAGATATGATTGTACAAGTCTTCTAATAACGATAGCTTGATCGCTTCTGCCAATGATGATGGCTAATCCTATTCCTCTACATGATAAAGCTTAGGTAAAGAGGTACAGGTCTTCTAATGACGATAGCTAACTCTGTTCTGCCTGTCTACCATCTCTGTTACAAGTTATGAAGGAACAGACAGTAGTTCGAACATATGAACATACAATCCAAATGACATAGTTTCATACGAACACACAATCGAATGAGACACGCTACAGATCACGTAGGCCGTTTGAATAATAGGTCGGGGTAGTTGTCTCAAGCGGGAGGGCTTGGACTAATGTTTATAAAACAATTGAATGACTACAGGTGACGGCATGTTATCTTAGCCTACATACTTATTGTATACGTCATCTTTAGCGTTTCTAGTCTGATCACATTCCTGCAAGCATCTGGTTGACCTCTTTAGTTTTAGAATTTTATTTTATATATGGACTAAACATTCCATATTTTTATTATGTAAACACTTAAGAAATATATATATATATATATATATATATATATATATATATATATATATATATATATATATATATATATATATATGTATATATATATATCCAAAAAACTCATAAATTTCTGTTTATACGTAATGCTTGACTGGATGAACTGATTACTGGTTGTCCGTGGAAATATGAATTTGGGTGATATCACTCTCTTAGTGATACGCCCACTTACGCAAATTCAGTCGTAAATTTCACGGTTGGGATATGATTAGAAGATTTGAGGTAAAAGGTTGAAGTGAAAAAGGTGGAGTTAGTATTGTGGGTAGAGGTAGAGGTAGAGGTGGAGTTAGCATTGTGGGTAGAGGTAGAGGTAGAGTGGGGGGGGGGTGTGGCCGGGAGGGGTGGTTGGGGTCTGTCGTCTCCCTACTTAACCAGGTGGTATTATTACGGGTGTTCTGGTTGCTTGTGACCGTCTTTCTTTTTTTTTCTTTTTTTGTGTAGCGAGTCTGTTTCCCAGGTGCAAGGACAGGTCCTGGTATTGGTCCTGAAGGTTCTATCTTTGCCTAAATAACAGACAGTGGCCCTGCATTGTAAGCCTTGCAATGCCCGGAGCTAGGCCTAGTCACCTGAAGGTAGCAGCAGCAGTTAGAGCCTTTCTCGAAGATGGTGTTTTATGCTCGGTCCTAAAAGCTAGAATCAGAACTACCAACCACACCCAACTTGTCTATTGAATCTAGGTGCATTCATGGTTGATTATGATTAATGTCTCGGAGATTTTCCCTTTACATTCTATTGATACTTGCATGGTTTTATGCATGTTCGCTAAAATAATTGATAATACACTATGATATTAAATATTTGTTTCCACATTGCTCGAAATATACATTGGTAATGTTGGTAATCCTGTGTTGAACGAGAATTTCAAATTGTTTCGTTTATATAGTTTGAAGTAATTACTATAACCTTTAAAATAATTACGATTACCGTAATCTTATGATTGTTATAGAAAATATCATAGATTTGATATTTGTGCATCATATGTTATCTTTATTTTGCTTGATAGAGCTTTCACTGTAGAAAAAAAATAAATTTTTCAGCTAAGAGTTGTAGTTGCCAGTTAGTGAATTTCGAACGAAATCCTCTGAAATTTGTAGCTTCAGTTTTGGAACTTACTGTACAACAAGAGCTATTTTCCATTTCTTAGGGAGCCTGCCCTTTTTATATGAAAGATTAATTAGATCTAACAAAGGACTGTCCTCCATCATAATTAAACAGTTTATAATTCCATACGTTATCCCATCCGCACCAGGAGCGGTAGATTTGCTCTTCTTCATACAAAACAATAATTCGTCTTTTGAAAATGGCAAACAATTCTCACAATTAATAGCCTCCTGTAACACCACGAGTTGTCTTTGTTTATACCGCCTGTTACATAAGCAGGTCTGAAAATTGTTTGAGAGACCTCTGATACTTGCAGCTTCCGACAATTGTTTCTCTGGTCAGATTACTGTGAAGAAAATTTCCTAAAATATTGGATATAGTAGTGATAAATGCTCTGCTTAATGTGGGAATTACTCTACTCCTCTCGGAGGGGACAAACGGGAGATGACTAAAATAAAATCTTTGTTTTTACGTACTAAAGCTTCATTTTTACAACTCATGTCCGCGCAATTTGGGATTCGTCGACTCATGAATTAAATTGAGCAGGATAACCCTTCCAATTAACATAATATTGCATTCCATTACCTCTCCTCCTACTCCCTAAGATGGTGATGTCATAAGTTTCAGGCAATTCGGTAGGTATTAATTCCTCTCTGTAGAATGTACCTTTTATTTCTTCTCCCGCTAAATCTTCGAAGAGGAAAACTGTAGGATTTTGCAGAGTGACGAGCTTCTTGATTTTAAACATTTCTAGAGTGTTTTGAACTGTATATCCTCTCCTGAAAGCAGTGTTCCGGTTTTCGCCATCTATGTGTACGGTGTCTCCAACGTTCGGAGTCATTATCTTCATAACATATAAAGTCTTTTGTTTGTGTTATGGAGGAGTAATGATAGTAGTTTATATTTGACTACGTCTCCAAAAGTTGAGAGAGAGAGAGAGAGAGAGAGAGAGAGAGAGAAAGAGATTGGTGGAAGAATGAATGGGAGTGGTTAAATGGCGGTCGGAAGCATGTCTGTTGTGGCGCTCTGTAGTATGCCAGTGGAAGTCTGTTATGAGAGTCGTAAGCAGGGAGGCGTCGAGAGAATTCACAGAGTTGGTTTGGCAGCATTTATCCATTTGTTGTTAGTTGATTATGTGGTATTTGATAGATTTTTGTGTCTGTCTGGTTTTGGTGAAGTTGAAGAGGTTGGGAGTGCATTTTCGGTGTCTGTGAGTGGTGGTTGGGGCAGTGTTGGTTTTGGCGGGTTGTTGTACTTGGGTAAGTCGTGTGGTTGCCGTGTTCTTTCGGACTGTTGGTGTTCTTCGTCTGCAGTTATTTGTCGGGTTGTTGAGTTGTTGTGGGTTTGTGGGTCTCAGTTGGTTGGTGTGTGATTGGTTATCGGCGGTTGATGTGTCACGGCTAGCCTATAGCCTATCCAGCAAACAGCACAGCCAAGCCTATCTGGAGCCAGAGGTGAGTACCTGTTTGTGTTTTGTATGTTCGGTATTTCATTGAACCAATTGTCCTGCAGGTTAAAGGTAATGTAAAGGGGAAAGCGTGAGTGTGGGAAATTTTGTTAGCTGGTACGATTAACGTAACTGTGGGGAGTTTGCTTGCTTTTCTTACTTAGCTTTTCATTCCGCCACAGTGTTTTTAAGGTAATCCCAACGGACTTGTACTAAACACGCTGTAAAGGTTGATACATACTGGGTTAAAACTGGTGGGTCACTGTCTAGGAAAGATTCTACCCCTTCGACAACACGAGAATGGGGAAGTTGGCCTTTAAGTCTTACAGCTCGTTATATGCGTTAGTCTTTAGAGAACGTGTGTATAAATGTATAAAGTAAATCATATAAACAAAAATACTCATACAAGCAAAGAGAGACGATTATTTGGCGAAAGATCATATGAGGATAATGTTCTTGTCATGAACACAATATTTTTCATTTGGTTATTTACCACTTCTGAAATTTTAAATGAGCGTTAATCATTTGTATTCACAGTGTACTCTTATATTAAACTATTTTTCGCACCATTTTACCGCAGTTTTCCTACGATTTTTATCGCTCAGAGAGATCTTTGTCTACATCTACAGTATGCTCTTCTCTTTTCTTTTTCTTATTATTTTATTGGGTATTAGAAAAAAAGAATTATTTCTAATGTTTCTTTACGACCGCATGAGATAAATGTTTGTGTTTCATTTATTTATAATCATTCATCATATTTTTGGCTTCTTGGCTACCTATTTACCTATTTTTCTTCTTCTTTTTCCTTCTATTCTTCTTCCTCTCTCTGTATTGCCCCTGTACATGACATTACAAAGCTACTCCGCGTTAAAAAATGTCTTAGTTGACGTCTGCAATGGGGCCGTCCTCTAACCTTTTCTGAAATGCTCTTCCACCTCTAAAATATCAAATACAGTTCTCACATTTTTTGTGTACTCTCCCAGTGCAAGTTCTATCAAGTTCATTTTGGTTTATTCTGGATAAAACGATCAGTTAAAAGCGCCATATCAAAGGAAAAAATTCTTGATAACTTTCAGCAAACTATTTGATAAACCTTACATCCTCAGTCGCACCTGTATCAGCTCAGTCATAAATTCTACCTATATATCTTAAAACTGCGCCAAATTTGCACTCTGCTCTCAACTTCTTGCATGACCCTTTCCCAACAAAATCTTTTTTAAGACCCTCTTCTCCTGATTAAACTCTCAGTACTCTTTACCATTAAACGTGTCTGAGTTAGACCCTACACTTCAACTTACCAGGAATATTAATTAGAACACGAAAAGTTCAGAGGAACAGTGATTGTCCTTTGTTACATCCTTATGTAATTAATAGGATGCAAAACTTATTGTACCTTGATAGAGTATGATGGCATATTCGCTGGTGATTCCCATTCTAATAAGTTTCATCTCGTGTTTAAAATATTTCTTATTTCGGATAACAATTTCATTTAGGTTAATAAAATATGAAGCATTGCTTGGGAGAATTATCGATGCTACTGAACTCCAGTTGCCAAAAAATCCTTTCTTCAAGAAAAACTGCTTTCCCTTTAACATTTATCCTTCTTGTAAGTAAAGCGTCTTGTGATCGACTGCTTCTCAGCCTGCGTTTTACTGACAATGTTCAGGGTTTTTAATTTCAATGCTTATTTATTCAGCTACGACAGGATAAAAAGAATAAGTATATTCCCACACACGCAACACACACACACACATACACTCACACACATACACACACACACACACACACACACACACACACACACACACACATATATATATATATATATATATATATATATATATATATATATATATATATATATAGTATGTATATATATATATATATATATATATATATATATATATATATATATATATATATATATATATATAATATATATATATATATATAAAGGTTTTTTGCCATGAAGGAAAAAATGAAAAAAGGGTCCGAATAGGACCGAAAATACTCGGCTATCTCGCTTTTTCATTTTTTCCTTTGTGGCAAAAAAACCTTTATTTATACATAGCATCACGTTTTATATACTTCGTGATCAAGTTATTCATATATATATATATATATATATATTATATATATATATATATATAGTTTAATCTTTATTGAACGACTAGCAATGAATAGAATGTGTGCGTTCTCCTTTGCAGAAGGGAAAGATAATCAGAAAAGCATTTAAGTATACATGCAGTTTTCCTCTGTGAAGGTTAAAAGATAATAAAATTGCCAACGGCGGGTTGCTTGTTATTTGAAACTTAAAGAGAAAAAAATATATTATTATACTATGGCAGGATCACAAGCGGGCAAAATCCGCCCCCCCCCCCCCCTCCCATCCACCTTATAAACTTAACCAATCCAGCGGCCAAACTCACCCTCAGTCACACCTTCCTCTTTACACTACGGAATACACGCGGACAATTGACCTACCTACACACAGAAAAAAAAAACACACACACACAAACACATGTACTCACTCAACTCCAGATACTCAGGGCTATGCTGGGCTGTCCGCTGGGTGAGGTCGCTGAGACACCACCAACAACAAAGGCAAAAACCAAGAACCACAACCCCACAACCCAACAAGCAAGTACCACAACCCCACAACTCCACAACAAAACAACAACCAAGGTCCACAACCACAACTCAACAACACAGCAAAAAAAACAAGGAATACAACCATAATAAAAGACCACTGCACAAACAATCACTAACACAAAAACAACACTAAAAGGCAACACACACACCCACTAACAACACCGAGAAATCACAACAGCTCACTAACAACAACCCTCAACAACTCACAACCACCCCAAGAAACTACAACAACTCCCAACAACAACAACAACCCTCAACTACAACTCACATACAACCCAACAGGAACTCACAAGAACAACAAATCTATCAACACAGGCACAACAACTCTAAAGCAAACAATATCAAACAAAACATCAACTGATAACAAATCAATAACAAACAACTTAACTGACTTTCAGTGCCTTCAACACTGTTCACTGACCTCTGCCGACACGACTGACCATCACATTCTCTCATTCAAGACTGACCCAAAACTCTGATCATAACTATACCGGCCCCTACACTATCAATAATATTGACGTCAAGCAGATTGAATCAATATTCGGGGTCTTCAATCATTTTCCCTCACACTGCTCAATGCCATTGATAATACTAGTCATTTCTATCTGGTGCTTCACAGCGTCAACATCATGGTTTCTGAAGAGGATTTATTTTATATATACGTTGGTTTTCTATTTTGTGAGGAGAAAACCAAGAAAAAGAAGAGGATGAAAGAATGGTTTAGAAAGAGACATTTATATACACATGAAAACCTGTTTAATTATAATGTATATGTAAACTATGTTTTCCATTTCTGAGCTTATGAAATAGATTTGCTTAGCTTTATTATCAGTTAGGTATTTTCAATATTTAGTTACTGATTATAGTTGTAAATTTATTATATTTTGTTTAACATGTTTAAACATTCTTGACTAATCAATATGCTCAAATAGGTATATACTTACGTGATCGTCAATAACATCCTCGCTCTCCTCCTCATCTAATGTACTAAGGCAGCTCTTGGTCTATCAGGAATGACTTTTCTTCATAATACCATAATGAAGTCTCTGGAATATCATCTGTCCCTGTACCAGATCTCTTCGATGAAGTCATATTTGTCAGTTCCTACCTGAAGTTGGTTCTTAAAATATTGAATTTTCTCTGGACATCTTCAACAATGGCATCTTGATATCTCTCCCGATATTTGAACTATAGAGTTTTATAATCTAAATTTTTCTTGTTTCTGTTGCTGTAGTCTGGTGATTTACTTTTCCAAAGGGAAGGAAAGTCTCTGTAGAGGCGTATGCATTTCACCAAAAACGCTCTCTCCTCGTCCCTATTGGAACTCGACATGTTTGCAGTTGAACGACTTGAGTGAAAGTAACATTTATTGTCAATCTCACCCTCACACTACACAATGGTTAAAGGAGTCAATTACATTGACAATGTCGTTTCAATATCATTGACGACCCTTCAATCATTACCTCAGACTATCAATTTTAATGACAATAATGGGTTTATTGTCAATAAAATGGACTAGTGTGTGGCCACCATAACTCCAACAGCACCAACAGACAACCCAGAACTATCCCACAGCCAATTCAATCGTTAACCATCCATGCACCAATTACGCCCTCTCTCTCTCTCTCTCTCTCTCTCTCTCTCTCTCTCTCTCTCTCTCTCTCTCTCTCTCTCACGGAAAACCAAAAGCACAAATACATACCACACGATCTCAACAGCAACACAAACCATGAAACTTACTCGCTCTCTCTCTCTCTCTCTCTCTCTCTCTCTCTCTCTCTCTCTCTCTCTCTCTCTCTCTTAAGGACGTTGTCAAATGGAACTCCCAAAACTCTTCCATAATAGTAGGCTTCTCTTGATTTGATCTTTTAGTATCAAGAGTCTTTTTAGCAGAGAAAAATATATATAGCAGCACTCACGTTCGCTTCCAAACTAAACTTGATTGGAACGCTGGACTTTATCCTTCAGATTTTAGCATATAACACACAGGGGATATAAATTGAATACCTTTGTTTTCAAGTTAGCTTCGCGAGATGAATCCCGCTTTCGATAATTTGGAAATGGCCTGGAATCATTTTTTCAACCTTTAGTCCGCACTTTTGACGTATGGACTTCATGAAAGATTGAATTTTATTCCGACACCCTTTCGCCTTTTTCCTCACTCTATAAATACATCTTATTACTTGTTTACATTCCGTATAGTATTCCAATAAATTTTCAAATTCCCCTAACATTTTCGGTTTCTTTACTTTTCTAAAATTCTTGTATCACTCTGCTACGATACTAAAATTCCACAAAATCTGTTGTTGTTGACTGAACCAGCTCTTTCCACATTTACCTTTGAGTGGTGCTGTCCAGTGGTCTGTCCTTTGACCTTTGACCTTCAGCCCACTTCTATTTTTACTGAAGATTTTGCTGATATTTTGTACCGATTGTCGAACCGTTATTTCTGAATTTGAATACAAATCTGAAGAGAGGGAACAGATCAATACATCCAGATACGTTTTCCTCGGTATAGTGGAATGAAATGGCTCTTGTCCTTTCGCAGGTTATTCATGCAGTTCCTATTTTAGATACCACTCGGCTTTTCCAAATTTTGGAATTCTTTCGGTCATTTAGGTGAACAGGATTGTCGATATCCTTGACTAAGTCCCACTTTTTCTGCGTCTGTCTATCTCCATGAACTTCGGGTGCAATGGCAGAGAGAGAGAGCACTTAGCTCATAGGTTAAGGGACCAGGATTCAGTTTTCGAAACGGAGGAGGAGGGACGTGTATGTGATAAATAATAAACTTTATTGTTAGGCTATCACTGGGGATCTTTACTGAAGTGAGGACAAAAATAAAAGGGGGGATATAATCACCAGACATCAGAGACCATTACTTGGTCAAAATCTAAGCCTTCTTCACAGGAATGAAACCATTCCTAAGGTAGTGATACGATATCTCTCTCTCTCTCTCTCTCTCTCTCTCTCTCTCTCTCTCTCTCTCTCTCTCTCTCCGAGAAGGTTCAGTCTCCTATGAGATATTATTTAATATAAGAAAATTTATATTCTGGCCACCATCTTAATATTAAAATTATAATTTATTCTTCCAGTTCTTACGTACTTTACGGATTGCGAGTCCCCAATATATTGACCAAGAAATAGAATACATAAAAAAAGATAGGAAATGATCTATGCTACCTACCTCATATAATTGATTTATGTTTTCAAAAAGCCCCCAAAGAATTTTTTTAGTGTTTTTAATAATGAAAAAGCAACCCCTAAAAATGTACTTAGCTTGCCTTACTTTCGTGGATTTGAAACTATAAAATCAATAGTCAAATTTTTTAATGTTAACTTGTGTTCTCTAATAACAATACCATTAAAAGTATGCTAATGAAGAATAATTTGGCAACAAATAACATCATTTACAAAATTCATTGTAAGGATTGCCCGTCATTTTATATCGGCCAATCAAGCAGAGATTTAAATGTACAAATAAAGCAGCATATGTATGTATTCAGTTAGATCAGCCCAGAATTCAACTATATTACTTATCAATCAGAGCGAAAAATCTCATTGTATAAACTTGGGCGACAGCTCTGTAATTGCTACGTCTAATGATCATATATCAAGAA
>NC_061097.1:7526455-7558955 GCF_015104395.2 Macrobrachium nipponense | reverse complement strand
CACATTTCTCTAAAACTTGCACAATTTTATCTGAGCATGATATGTATAGATTTAAAGCTTCAATTGTGGAAATTATAGTTCCCACAAAGACTTTCTTCTTGAAGGCTACAGTCACAAAATCTAGTACAAAGGACACCTTTCCATTTACAGGAACAGGAAGCCCTTGTATATTTTTTACACCCAAAACAAACTGCGTACTCTTCTGGCAGTGGGCTGTGCACATATTCAAATGAGTTTGGATCTGGCTTGTCAACAGAAGTCTCAAACACGCAAAGTATTTCCTTAGTTGCAATGCATGCTCTGAGTATGTGAGCCTTGATCGCTTCATTAGTTGGGGGCAATTCATTGCTTCCCTTGCTGTGGAAATACAAATGAGATCGTAACTCATTCATTGCCTGAACGGCTGTGCTTTTCTTGAGAACTTGAACCAGTTATGCCTCAGCATTTGCCTAACTCTCAGACTATTTTGGCTCATGAATGTAGTGGCCAAACTCAACCAAAAATTGCTCTGGGTTTTCCTTGAGAGCGGTCGGTTTTGTTCCAACTTTGCGGGTATTGTCACTTCCAGTCAAAGGATTCACTGCAGGTAACACAAAACAGAGTGAACCAAGCTGTACAGCATGGTATGGATAGGTAAGAACCTTGTTGAGTCACCAACACCACATCTGACCCATATTTGCTGAAGACCATTGGCTTAAAGGGTGTAGAAATTATACAAAAAGAGGATGATGACATCACTGTCTGGTGAATGTACTACGACACGGTCAATGTTGTACTTCATGGAGTTTGCAACATGCAGAGCAATTCTTTCGTCAGTTCCCCCCATATGGAATGAAGTTCAGACATTTCCACTACTCTCACATTGTTTGTAGACTTACATGGTTTTCCATGTTTGGTTTCACCAGCCACCACTTGCTGTGCATTTGTCAGAGAAACAGCTACCACCTCATGCAACAGGGCTTCCAGCTAGTTTGTTCTTTGAAGACACCCAGACATGTTCATATCCACTAGAAGACGTGTGTCTCCAAGAAATTCACTTAGTTATATTGTTCCTTGTGTTGATCGTCGTTTCCTTTCGCAGTCTTTTATGGAGTGAAGATCATAAGAGTCAAATACATAGTCAAGTCTCTGAGCAAATTTGGAAAACATTAATTGAGAGGAATAAGAAGCATAAAACACCAAAACTGTACAAGGACTCTTATGAAAATAAAACAATAAAAAAAACATCACCCAATTTAAAAATGCTAGTAAATCCATTTTTGTTCTATTATGTTAACCAAGAGCAATCAATAAATAAGTCTAACTTTCTTCACATTTTGACAGATACCGAGAGGTGAGCAGGCTATGGAAAGTTCCCTCTAATTTACTTAGTATGTTTTGACAGAGAAATTATATTGGAGTCTTTATTCATTGTACAGTTCATGATCTAATAAGGAAAATCATGGTTATTGTATTTATTCTTCATTTTCTTATTTATATTATGAAGATGGTTAAGGAATAATTCTACAAGGAATATTAACATGCAAAGCAAACTCCCATGGAAGGAAATGCCCACAAGTAAATAAAAAATAGAGAATGTGGACACAAAAAAAATAGCCCAAATCAATATGAATAACTCAACCTATAAATTATTATACGAGAAAACTTTTGCTCTGATCGCTTGTCTTCATTATTCTTCAAAGACTGAGACTTGTTTTTTCTGTCATCTCATTATTATACATACACGAGAATTAGCTTCGCTTCATATCGTGCAATATTTCAAAGAAATGACCTCGCAAGAACAGCTTCCAAAAATGGTAAAATGTGAGCATTACTAACAACCATGTGCAATAGTAGCTCTCAGGGCAGACGATACAAATCCCTTTGCTATTGATTTTCTTGGGCCATTATTGAAAAATTATTCCTCCGTTTTTGTTAACAATCCTATTCTGCATTTTCTGAAATTTTTTTTTAAAGCATTGACTAAACAGACAATCTATTTGTTGATACATTGCACATTTTCTGAAAAATTCATTTCCTTTCAAAAGGAAATACCTCACGTTTATTCCGGAACTAAATTCGTCTCTAAGTGTAAAACAAATTAGTGGGTTCATAACTGACAGTTTAATTAATAAAGCTGTGACGAAAGATTCTGATTTCGATTGATTTACTTGCGTTCGCTTTTCATAACAACAAACGAGAGAGGTCACAAATCACCCTAAGCTCCCTTCGAAAAACGACTCTGGAAAATCCTCTGGAGTCACTGATTGCCACGTCACGTTCTCCGGATCTTTTTCTCTTTATGGCCTATTCTCGATTAGGGTGTTAGCAAGATCTTGTAAAAGAAAGCTTTCAGTTACGAGAGGCTATCCTTGGCAGGTCATTTGTTACTGCAAAATATTTAAATAGGGACCATAGCTTATTACTTCAAAAGTGATGATAACTATTGTTAAATGATTATTTACAACTTTAAAGGTTAGATTTTGGAAGATTAAAATCCTCAATATGAGGGAAAGGCTAAGTTTTTCTTGACACTAGATTCTTCGAAGCTTCCTTACTACCGTTTATTACTACACAGACCTAAGATTTGTTTGTGTCGGCATTAAAATTGTACAGGACATATGTGAAACACTTACTTTGGGACACTGACATACCTAATATTTGGCACTAGTAGATCTCTCTCGATCGATCGATCAATCGTTTTTCTGAGTCAGAATATATTTAAGTGTTTTTAGTTCACTTTGAAAGCCTTAATAAATATTTATAACGTAAATCCGTAAAAAGAGGTTACAGTAATATGAAATTGAGCATATTTTCTATATCATCATTATTTCCATTCGACAATGTGTAATAATATTGTAAGAATTGTTCATCAATATGTAATATAAAAACACATTACACTAAGAATTACCAAGTAAGTATAAATTATAGGTAGTGTAATAAGACATATAATAATAATAATAATAAGAATATAATAATAATAATAATAATAATAATAATAAATAATAATTGAGTGAATATGATAAGATAGATGAGAGATGAGAGTATATAATAATAATAATAATAATAATTAATAATTAATAATAAATAATAATAATAATAAATAATTATTTAATATAAGAGATATATAATAGAGATATTAATCATATGATATATATAGTAGATAGATATAGGATATATGATATATATAAGATCAGAAAATATAGATTTTAGTATAAATATATATATATATATATAGCTAGATTATAAGACAATCAATATATATATATATCGATATATTGATATATATATATAATATAATATATAATGATAGATAATATCATATATTAAATATACTAGATATATATATAGTATAGATATATATATATATATATATATATATATAGAGTATATATATAGATATATATATATATATATATATATAAATATATATATTCATATATATAGATAATATATATAGATATATAATAATAGATATAGATATATATATATATCTATATATATATATATATACTATATATATATAGGATATATATCATAGAGATAGATATTATATATATGATATATTATATATATATATATATATAGATATATATATATATATATATATATATATATATATATATATATATATAATGTGTATATATATATCTATATAGAGATGATATATATATAGATATATAGAGATATATAGATATAGTATAGATAGATATATACATATAGATATATAGATGATATATATAAGAGAGTATACATATATATATAGTATATTATAATATAGAGGATATAATATATAGATACATATATAGATGATATATATATATATAGATAGTATAGTATATATATATAGATATATAGATATATATATAAGATATAGATATATATATATATATATAGTATATATATATATATATATATATACATATATATGTATATATTAAATATAAGATATATAGATATATATATATATATAGATATATATATAATCGTATATAGTATATCATATAATATAGATATATATATATATAGATATGATATATATATATATATATATATATATATATAGTATATAGTATATATATATATATATTGATTAATAGATATATATATATATAGATATATATATAGTATAGATATATATAGATATCTATATATATATATATATATATATATATATATATATAGATATATAGTATATATATATATATATATATATTATATATATATATATATATGTGTGTGTATATATATATATATATATATATATATATATATATATATATATATGTGTGTATATATATATATATATATATATTATATATATATATATATGTATATATATATTTATATATATATATATATATATATATATATATATACATATATATATTTATTTATATATATATATATATATATATATATATATAGGCCGAAAGGTCAGATGTAAGTCAGTAGTCGCTTGATAATGCCATAAGGCGAAAACAGCTGTCGTGACAAAATTCAATAAATGGAAGAAGGAAGTCTGCGTATATTTCACCAGAAATTGACGAACGAGAATCGGAAAAAACTTCGTCGGTATGAAGATACCTGCAAGAAACTTATTGATGCCACTAAAGCAATTGCTTTTAACGAAAATTGTATTAGAGAAAAAACTATGCCCTAAAAGTATTGGAAGAAGTGGCCGGGCATGGACACGATGGAGGGAGTAGAGAAGATACTCCGACACCGTATAGAAGAATCCGCAGCAAGAATCCAGCAACTTGAAGTTGAGAAGAGAAAACGTTGGGAAGATTTCTGCATTAACAGCCCACTAGATGACCAACAAAAAGCACGTGACCTGCTTGAGTTAGAGAAGAGGAAATACAGACAGGTGGTGACAACGAGGCACAACAAGAAGCTACTCATCCTCCATGGGGGCCCCGTGAGAAGTGAGGAACACAAAGATGGCTTCGTCAACCTGGCTGGAATCGACCTTAGCCCCTATCAAAGGTCCCTCCTGAACCTGGGTCTGCAGTGCCACTATGCCAAGAAACCACACACTGAAGCCAAGAGAATAGAAACTGAGGCCCTTATAGACCGACTTTTACAACTCCGAGATGATGGTAAGCTAGAACTAACACCTACCGTCATTGATGAACTTGTTGGAGAAGCAGGACGACAGAGAGGACATTTCCGAAGCCAATTAATCACCAAGGAGATGAGGGAAGCCGCTAAAGAACTACGTAGCAACCCAGACATATCATACGGAAAGGTGACAAATCATCAGTGTACGTAGTGATGAAGAAAAGTGATTATTTTGAAAAAGATGGATAGGATCCTCCTGGACACTTCCAAATTCCAACGCTTGACAAAAGACCCCACCGAGGACCTCAGAAAGAAAGTGTCGAGGCTTGTGACTAGGGCCAACAATCAGCAAGACGTCGTAAAATTCCCTAAGGTTAAAAGGAGACTATGGGCCCGGTTACTGCTACGGAACAGTGAAAACACACAAGGCAGGTAACCCCCTAAGGCCCATCATCTCTCAGATGACATCCCCAACCTATAGGATCGCGAAAAAGTCCTGAATGATTGCTGGTACCTTACATACCCGGTGCATATTCACTGAAATCAGCGGTGGAGTTTATTGATCTCCTACAGGAAAAAGGACCAGAAGACGACATTGCCTCACTCGACGTGAGAGTTTGTTTACGAACGTTCCCGTCGAAGAAACGATCGACATCATTCTTGATCGTGTATACAGGTCCGAGAAGAACCCGCTGCCCATTTCCGAAGATGTCCTCCGAGAGATGCTGAAAGCTAGCACTACAGAAGCCCCTTCCTCTCTCATCAGGGGGAATTATTTCGACAAGTAGATGGAGTCGCCATGGGATCCCCACTAGGGGTCCTCTTTGCAAATATGTACATGACCACCGTCGAAGAAAGGACCTTTAGAGAACATCTAAAACCTAGGATTTAGGGCGGTACATCGACGATATATCTTCGTCACAATAAAAGAGCTGAAGATACCAAAAAAACTAGCAGATGCTCTGAAAAGAAACTCAGTGCTCAACTTCACCACAGAGCACAGCCAGCAGAAGACTTTGCCATTTCTTGATGTCCTGGTAAAACAACAAGAAGGACAGTTTTAAGACGACCGTTTATACGAAAGCAACGAACGCTGGCCGTTGCTTGAACGCACGCGGGGAGTGCCCGGACGCATATAAAAAAGTCTGTCGTGAGTGCGTATGTCAACAGAACCTTCACACACAGCTCATCATGGAAAGATATACATAACGAACTCGACCGAATTCGCCAACTGCTGACAAACAACGGGTATGCAGATCAAATTATCGAAGCAGCAATAAAAAAGAAAATGGACGAATTTTACCAACCCAACACCATGGCGAAAAACGAGGAAAACTTGATTATTTACCATCGTGTACATTATGGGTCTGCATACCAAGGAGGATTGCTGCACACTACGCGGGATAATAAACAGAGGCGTAACCCCAAAAGCCCCTTACCATAAAATAAGCCTCAGGATATATAGTAAGCCCAACCTTGTAGCAGCCTTAATAATGAAGAACAGCACCGCTCCGGGGGACCGAAGGAGATGTGCACGAATGTAATTTACAAATTTACTTGTCCAGAGGAGGTGTGTAAACCTCACAGCCAAAACTACATCGGGCACACTACAACGACCCTTCGGAGACGTCTGCTGGCTCATAGAAATCAAGGGGCCATCCATCAACATTACATAGATGTTCACGACAGGAAGCCATCTCTACAAGAGCTCATAGAAGGCACCCAGGTCGTACACAGAGAAGACAACTACGGTCGCCTCTTAATAACGGAAGCAGTGAGCATCGCTATTCAGAAGCCGACCTTGAACGTCCAACAAGAATCGGACCATATACTCCCCTCCAGCAGGAGAAGGAATACCCAAGCCAACAGGGACCAGACAGCGCGCCCCAATCCACCGAGAACATCGCGCCCCTTGGAAGGCATGAGAAGACCCAGCGTCAGCGAAAGTCAAGTAACATCCTTACTCAGGTCGCTGAGACCCCGCCCAACACGAACCAGCAACCGTTAACCAACGTAGACCATTTTGGACATACACACACACACACACACACTCAAATTTAAATCATACACATTTATGTATAAACAGAAATTATCTCTTGTACCTTTATGCATGCTATAAAATATATACATATATTTGTACTCCCGTATTTAGATTTCTATATTCATTTTCATTCCTGTATGTAATTTTTGTAATTTTTATCTAAAACCAACATGTAACATATTAAAATTTAAACATACATTTAAGGAAACTCTAGCACATGGCATTGTATTTTGAATATTTATTTAACCACTGTTTCAAACTTTCACTCATTATATATATAGTATATATATATTATTCAGTATATATATATATATATATATATATATATATATATATATATATATATATATATATATATATGTATATATATATATATATATATATATATATATATATATTATAATATATATATATATATATAATATATATATATATATATATATATATATATTATATATATATATATATATATATATATATATATATATATATATATAGCCCCTCTCCACAGAACAAATGGGAAAGTTATGAAGTTTTTCTGCTATAGCCTTATCTCCAAGTACATTATCTTAAGTTTCTATTAAGCTATTTTTCATTTTACATTTCTTGTATTTTCAGATTGAGTGACGGAGTTAGATATAGCCATGGCTAATGACTAGGAGGAAATCAGATGGATTGACCGAATCCAGGTTTTAACCTTCAGAGAGACCAGGGATGCTGGCACATCCTTCATTTCATGTTCCTGGATAGGTAAAGACATTAAAAGAGATGAATCCTTTGTTAAAAGAAACTGGAAAAAAATCCAAATGACTGTCATTGCAAAAAGTGTGAGAATCTTGGTAGGACTGAAGTCTTTTTTCAGGAGTCAAAAGACATCATAGCTGAGGCAGTGGGTATAGACAAGAAAGTCTTTATGTAAATTGTCGTTTGAACTAGAAAAAATAGGGGAAAGAAGAGAAGTTACAGTGCTGTATATTGTGAGTTGAAAAAATCTGGTATAAAGCCATTTCATGTTATCAGCAAGCCCAACATCACTCAGCAACAGAGAGAAGACCATGCATGGTTTTGTGGTTCATTTATTAATGATTGGGATGAAGCTGACTTTCTCCATGTTACTGTATCAGATGAATTCTGCGTTTACAGTCAAGAAGCCAAATCATAAAAATGACATCATTTGGGCTGCAAAGTTGGATGATATCAGCGATGACTTGCGCTTTAGCCATGTTGTGAAATTTCTTGAATGTTATGGAATTTTTCTCTGTTTCACAGCCAAAATGGTTATTGTGGATCATCAAAGAAAAAGGACAGTCATGGAATGGTGAATACTTCAGAGAAACTGCTTACTGGTGGAATATTGAAGAAGTCACATTTTTGCATGATAAGGCAACATGTTTCAAGGCTCTTCAGACACAGGAGCTGCTTCAAAACAATGGTATCAATTTCTTCTCTTCAAGTGAATTTCCAGGTAGCTCTCCTGACCTTGATATGTGTGAAAACATTGGTAGTATCTTAAATGATCGTGTTGAAGCACGCACAGTTAACTATGATAGTACACCAAGCCTTGACTACCTGCAAAGAGAGGAGACCAAAGTGCTCAGTAAAATGGAGTCTCAGCTCTTTTGCAATTTGCTGAAATCATACTCCTCAAGAATACAGTCTGTGGTACAGGCAGATGGAGGCCACACAAAATATTAAATACTCAGAGAGAAACTTGAATAAATACCTATTCTGAATTACTTTTGTTTTTGCCCATATCAATTTTAGTTATGCTGCAGAGGTGGGTCTCTAATTTTGAACCTTCTGTGTATATATATATATATATATATATATATATATATAATATATATATATATATATATATATATATATATATATATATACATATCATTCAATCCGTTTGACAGTGGTTCGATCCCATGAGGGGACAAAACCAAAAAAAAATTATTCTTATTCAACTAAAAATTCCCCTAGTACATATACGAAAATATATCAGTTCCGAGGGTAGAGCAAATTAGATATTAAAGGACATTTGTAGCTCGAATGATTTATATGAATCACGGTGATGTGATAATTATTCATACATATATATATATATATATATATTATATATATATATATATATATATATATATATATATATATATATATATATGTATGTATATATATATATATATATATATATATATATATATATATATATATATATATATATATATATATATATATATATATATATATATATATATATATATATAAATGTAAGTATGTATGTGTGAATTATTTTTCACTTTGATTCATATGCACTAATTAAGCTACACATGTTCTTTAATATCTAATTTGTTCAACCTCAGAATTAAAATATTTTCTTATGAGTTAACATAAAAATACAGGACTTACAGTGAAGCTCTTTACTCACATGTGTATCATGAGAAGTATAAGTTAACGCTGCCTCTCACCTATAAGTTCCTGTAGCACTCAGGTAATTGTTGTTTTGGAGTATGAATGAACTTACCTCGGCCTTGATAACTTTGGGGTGCTTTTGTCACATGTGGCCATATTATGAATTTTATCACATCACTGTGATTCATAATGCACTCATTAGGCTACAAATGTCCTTTAATATCTAATTCGCTCTACCTTGGAATTAAATACATATGAAAACATATTAATTCCGAGGTAGAGTGAATTAAACATTAAATGACATTTGTAGTTTAATGAGTGAATATGAATTATGGTGATAGGATAAAATTCATAATATAGCTACGTGCTACAAAAGCACTATATAGTTAACTTATATCTCTCGTGATAGCCTTATGGTAAAGAACTTCACTGTTCATCGTAGTTTCTTGGATCCGTGATTCGAACCCATGAGCCGACGAATTTCTTAGCAACTGAAAAATTCCCCTTCAGGTAATGTATATATGAAAAAATAATAATTCTGAGGTAGAGCGAATGAGATATTAAGGACATTTGTAGCTTAATGAGTATGTATGTGCATGTTCTACATACACTTTGACATGCATTAATCAATTTTCACTAAACTTGGTATACATATAACTTAATATATGGGAAAAAATCATGTAGGGATAGGACATCACTGGCATCAAAGGTGGGGGATGAGGGGAGGGATGTGGAAATGGTTGAAAAGTAAAAGCAACTGAAAGCAACAGATATTAGTGTCTAGTCCATTGTTTTTGAGGTCACTGAGATTAATAGTGACACTCCCGATGCGCTTCATGTCTAAGTTCAGCCCCAGTAGCGAGGGGGATGAAAAGGGCTGGGACTGTGTGACGAAAAAGTAAACAAAAATGATAGATATTAGTGTCTATTCCAGGTTTTTGAGGTAGCTGAGATTAATAGCAAAACTCCCAATGCCCTTCAAGCCCAGGTTTAGCACCAATTGGTGTGGGTGTGAAAAGGGGTGAGAAGGGGGTGACATGTAAAAATAAAAATAACTACTGATATTACTATTTAATCCTTAGTTTTGAGGTTGCTGAGATGAATAGTGACACTCCCGATACCCTTCAAGTCCAATTTCTGCCCTGATAGTGAGGGGGATAAAAAGCAGTGGGAAAAGGTGACATGTAAAAATAACCTCAAATGACAGATATTTGTGTCTAATTCATATTTTTTGAGATCACTGAGATGAATTGTGACACTCCCAATGGACTTCAAGTCCAAGTTCAGCCCCGATGGGAAGGAGGGATGAGAAGGGGTGGAAAGCGGTTCACATGTATAATAAAAAAAATAAAAAACGACAGATACTAGTGTCACATCCTTAGTTTTCTAGGCTACTGAGGTGAATAATGATGTTACAGATACCCTTGAGTTCCTTGTTCAGCCCCGATAGGAAGGTGGGTTGAAAAAGGGTGGGAAGGGATAACATGTAAAAAAACTGAAAATGACAGGTACAAGTCAAATCCATAGTTCTGTGGTCACTGAGATGAAAAGTGTCACTCCCAATGGCCTTCAAGTCCAAATTCAGCCCAATGGAAAGGAGAGTGAGAAGGGGTGGGAATGGGATGACTTGTAAAAATAACCAAAAACAACAGAAGATATTAGTGACTAATTTATAGTTTTCAATGTAGCTGAGATGAATAGTGACCCTCCTGATATACATTAAGTCTACGATCAGCCACGGTAGGAAAAGGGGAGGGAAGGTGGTGATATCTAAAGTTAACCGAAAACTACAGATAATAGTGTCTAATCCATAGCTTTTTAAGTCGCTGGGATGAAGAGACATCCCTGATGCCCTTCAAGTCCAAGTTCAGCCCCAGTAGGAATGAGGGATGAGAATTGTTGAAATATAAAATGTGAAAAATTCTGGGCAATATAACTGAAGCAACTATCTCAACAGGAAAAGGGAGAGAGAGAGAGAGAGAGAGAGAGAGAGAGAGGGCAGCACCGGGTTGGTTAGCTAGTAATGATAATATACTGGATAACAGCACGACACAACTGGAACAGGCTCAGTCTCAGCATTACCTTGTTATTATCCGAATTCAGCTTATTCCCAAGAAACCAGTATTATTAGGCGTTAGGAGAAACGTGATCCACATTCCCATTATCCGGCAAACTGGAGGGAGAAAAACGTGCCTTCTGGTAGGAAGAAAATAAAATTTCTAGTCAAAGGGGTAAAAAAGGAGTAATGTAAAATAAAAATACCATTACAGAAGAAGGATTTTGGAGCATGATGATAGAAGAAAATTAATATACAAACCACAAAAGCAAGGGTTATGAACTGATGAAAATGCGATGGACGACGAGAAACTGAGGTAAGAGCAGACTGGAAAATAGAATAATATATAACATGAAGGATTCTAGAACGAGTAAATAAAAATACAAGAGCTATTAAAGGGGGAAAAGGGTAAAAGAGATGAAAAAAATAAAGAAAAGAAAGAGAAGTATAAGAAAACACTGCAAAATAAATATGTTATAACTAAAGAAATATATAGAACAAACAGAAGAAGGAGATAATAAAGAAAACTTAAACAAATAAGACTGACATCCGTTGAATGGGAATGAATTTGAGAAATATATTTCAACATGAGTTTTTTTTTTTTACCTTGGATGATTGGCAGATTTGGCACTTGAGAGCTTTCGTTCTTCTTTTGCGGTTCTGTTATACTTAGAATTTCGAGATTTTATATTAAATTGCGAATTTATTAGGCCCAAGACTCAGAGGAAGATATATATATATAAATATATATATATATATATATATATATATATATATATATATATATATATGTATATAGGTGTGTGTGTGTGTGATTTATGTCATGAATTTATTCATAGTAAACTTATAGATGACTAGCACTATAAAGCAGGTTATTCTTATTCACATTTATAGAAAGTGAACGACAAGATAAACTTGAAGAAAAACGAAAGAAGAGCCCATATTTTCCTTACGTTTTCAAATGAAGCATTACTTACTTCTCTAATTCCTCCTTGAATGGCATTGAAATACACACACACACACCCAGACACACACACACACACACACACACACACACACACACACATATATATATATATATATATATATATATATATATATATATATATATATATATATATATATATATATATATATATATATATATAATAATTAATAATAATAATAATAATAATAAAAGGAACCCGTACAAATATCAAAATATAGAGAGAAAATACTATATTTCAGAGACTGCTGTCTCCCTTTTCATGTAGATGAATGAGAAAAGTTACAGAAAAGGTGGTATTTACACCAAGAGATCCATCGACAGGTAAGCCAATTTAGGTCACTATCACTGATAATCTTCGTTTAGTCTTCTTAAGCGTTGGTTGAATGAAAACTTTATCAATGACATCTGTATCCCATGCACCCTTCAAGATATTCATTAACTTGTCTCAGTTTAATCAAGGCTGATTCCATCATCTGACATTTGTACTGGTAGTTGGTGCTATGAATTATACATGACAAATTTGTCACGTATAATATAATTTATTACAGTAACTGCCGGTACAAAAGTCAGATGGTGGAATCGGCGGATGGGAAACAGATGTCATTGATAAACTTTTTATTCAACCAATGCTTAAGAGGATTAAAGGAAGATTATCAGTGGAAGTGACCTAAATTGGTTTACTTTTGGATGGATCTCTTGGTATAAATACCACCTCTTCTGTAACTTTTCTCATTCATCTCTGAAATATAGTATTTTTTCTCTATATTTTGGCTTTGGCGTTTTTATGGGCTCCTTTGCACAATTCACCACTCACCTCCAGAAGTCAAGACAGTTTTTTGTAAGTTCGAAAAAGAACTGATCAGACTACTGCAGCTGAAAAATTAAAAACACTTTTTAGAAGAATGCCTAGACAAACAAGTACTTCCAAAAATGTAAGGATTCGGGAGATGGACTCTACAATTGGAACCCTTCCATCTCTCACACAAGATTTTCCTGGATGAAAGAATTACCAACACGAAAAACGACATCTTCGTACTACAGAGAATGATATATGGATCTCAGTCTAATCTTTGCCTCCTCAATACAGACCACATATAAAGATTCCTGATTTCATTTTGTTCTGACATTGCTGCCTATAATAATGCTACTTATTCCAACGGACTTTTACGCAAGTTAAATAACTTAATAAACAATAGCGCATGGAATAATCTTGAGCAACAAGACAAAGTTTAAAATTTATCTAACACCCCCATTACGGTAAACCAACACTTAGTTTTAAATCTAGGCTTATCCTTTGCACTTATGCCAGACCGTAAAAATAGCCTAGACTTCATAGTAGCGTACAGATGTAGTTTTGGTACCGTTGGCAGTTCAAACTTTGGGTGGAAGATATTATTTAGAAATTTTCGCAATTGTTTGTAAAAGAGTTCTGATGGAAAACAGTTATTTACAAAGTACTGATGGAGAAACGTAATTTCTTCATGAAACGTATTCCACCCGGATGTTAAAGTAAACGCTCTGTGGAAGAGAGTAGACAGGGAATTTAACTTGAAATTAAAAAAGCAGTGGCTATAAAAGTTAGAACCCAGACCAGTAAACGTTCTCTTTCTAAAAACAGTGGTATTAAAATGTTCGTCAAGTCTAAAAACCAACACATCAAGGAAGGGCAGTTTATTTTCATTTTCATATTCAATTGTGAATATGAAAATGAAACTGCCTTCATTTTTAATGGAAAAGCATACGTACAAGTCGATGGTATGGCCATGGGATCACCTTTAGGCCCCACTTTTGCTAATATTTTCATGTGCTCCCTGGAGGAGCAGTTGCTGGACGGCTGCCCTCTGGCTTGTCACCCTCTATTTTATAGCAGATATGTTGACGACACATTCCTGTTATTTAGAAATAAAGATCGGGCAGACGAATTCCTCGAACTTGCCAATGAAATGCATCCAAATATCAAGTTCACAATTGAATATGAAAATGAAAATAAACTGCCCTTCCTTGATGTGTTGGTTTTTAGACTTGACGAACATTTTAATACCACTGTTTTTAGAAAGAGAACGTTTACTGGTCTGGGTTCTAACTTTTATAGCCACTGCTTTTTTAATTTCAAGTTAAATTCCCTGTCTACTCTCTTCCACAGAGCGTTTACTTTAACATCCGGGTGGAATACGTTTCATGAAGAAATTACGTTTCTCCATCAGTACTTTGTAAATAACTGTTTTCCATCAGAACTCTTTTACAAACAATTGCGAAAATTTCTAAATAATATCTTCCACCCAAAGTTTGAACTGCCAACGGTACCAAAACTACATCTGTACGCTAGTGTCCCCCTAATCTATGATAGCCATTTTTATCAAGAACTGAGATTTATTGTAAGCAAATACCTACCGGCAGTCAACTTAAAATTGATCCCATGTAACCCAATGACCATCAAGTCCTTGTTTAAATATAAAGAGAGTCTGCTTCCTTTGATGACCTCGAGAGTCATATATTTGTTTAATTGTCCCAGATGTGACCTGGGGAAGTACGTGGGCTCCACCCAGAGGTTGTTAAAGGTAAGATTAGATTCTCATCGTGGCGTCAGCTATCGTACGGGTGTCAAACTATCAAACCCCGAATTTTCCTGTATTAGAGATCATGGGAAAAAATGCAAATACAATATAAATTACAAGGATTGACAATACTCGAATCTCTTTTTATCAAACAACTGGTTCCCCAATTAAATACTCAGTCCACGTCAACTCCTCTGTACCTCTCTTGAGTTTCCGTCGGCACCAAAACGGACCCTGACAGTCACTCAGCTTTTTGCCTTCAGCACTACTTGGTAATCACTGTTCCCTTCTTTTGTACCTAATTTGCATTTTGTTAAGAAATAACTTTTTATCATGTTTTAATCTGAGTCTCATTTTAATTCTGTTATTCTTTTAATTTTTTAGCTTCGAAAATGGGACACATGGTCCTGAAACGTCAGCAAATAAATACATAACTTTAAAGGATTTTGGTATCTCTCCACCCTCCGATGATGCTTATCTGGTTTCAAGCAACCGCCTTCAACTTTAGTATATATATATATATATATATATATATATATATATATATATATATATATATATATATATATATATATATATATATATATATATATATATATATATATATATATATATATATATATATATATAAAAGCATAGTGTTTAGTTCTGGAATCTGAGCAGACAGTGTGTATGTGTATATATATATATATATATATATTATATATATATATATATATATATATATATATATATATATATATATATATATATATATTATACTATATATACACACTGTCTGCCAGATTCCAGAACTAAACACTATGCTTTTAAGAAATTAGATAAATCTAAAAGTTGCGAGCGACCATTAAGTACATCTCTTACGTTAATGTAAAAGTAAAAACTTTCCTAGGTCAAGAGAGAGAGAGAGACAGACAGACAGACAGACAGACAGACAGACAGAGACAGAGAGAGAGACAGAGAGAGAGCCTTACCATCTCTTTATAGCACGGTTATCTGTGTCCTCTCCTTCATGGGAACTAACTGATATGTGAAATCTTATCCCAAAATGGCTGATTGGATTTAAAAACATTTTGGGACATATGCCCTGTTTCAACACAGGATGGAATCAACAATAAAAAAACTAGGACCACACCGCTTTAATTGATGAATGATATGTCTGCTTTCGCAAACAAAGCTAATCGTTCTCTCTTCACTCTACGCCTTATTCTTTTTTATTTTTTTTTTTATTGTTGATTCTATCCTGTGTTGAACCAGACATTGTGTTGATTCATGTCGAGAAACCACGTGAAGATTGTATCATCTTTCGTTAGATCGTTCTATGCGTATGTGTTCTTTCATTTTATTTCAGCAATCAGAGATTCTTTTATTGAGATATTGTTTAATATTACTGATAAATGAACTTTTCCTTTCGATTTGAAAAAAGAGAATTTGTTGTCTTGTAAGTTATTTAATTGTGAAGTGAAAGTAAAATCTAATTTTCAACCATTGTGATGTCATTGTCACAGAAGTGACGACACTCGATGCTTACAACAGTATTTCAATAATTATATCTTTCATGTTAAGAGAATTTTATGTCCTGAAATCGTGTAATAATGAAGATATTTATAGTTCTCACTCTTTCTCGTTTTGAAAGAGAATTATTAAGATTAATAGCAGGGCATATGTTCCAAAATCTTTTAAATCCATTCAGCCATTTTGGGATAAGATTTCATAGATCAGTTAGTTCCCATGGAGGAGAGGAGATTCATTATTAGACAAATAACCGTGCTGTAAAGAGATGGTAAGGCTCTCTCTCTCTCTTCTCTCTCTCTCTCTCTCTCTCTCTCTCTCTCGTGACCAAGGAAATTTTTGATTTTTACATTAACATAAAGATTTTGTACTCAATGGTCACTCGCCACTTTTAGATTTATCTAATTTTTTAAAACTAAAAAAAAAAATTCATCTGAATGAACCAGTACATAAAATAGTTGACTGGAAAAGTAAATCATCTAGAATTTTTTTTATTGAGCCACTAATCTTTATTAAAAATAAACTTTCTTGAGAAATTACCGAAGAAAATGTTTTCACTCTGATCACTTGATAGTGAAAATATTATGTGATTAAATTCTTTAAAAAATGCAATTTACTTCAGAAATTTTCCATCGTTATTTCATGTTCTGCAGTTCAACTATTACCAGAGCTGCCAGTTTCTGTAGTAGCCCATTTGCTGTGTTGTTCCGTTTGGTAATTTTTTTTCTTTTTATTATTGCATTTTTTTAGGTAGGGGGGTGGGGAGGCTTGGGAAACTTCCCGCTTTATATTTATGGATATTCATGTACTACGTTCTTTGTATCGTTCGTAGTCATTATTTTAGAAAATATAGGCAGCAAGTTCTTTTGATCCCATCTTGATGATCCTGAAAATTATCCATATGTAAGTGACCAGTGTGGGACTAGTCTTTTTCTTAAGACTAAATCTCCCTCCAACCCCCAAAAAAATTATAATGAAGTATCCAAATGTCCTGGAATGGATGAATTATCTTTCATATTATGAATAACCTTGTGGTATAGCTGCTGTAAATGAAATTGCATCATCCAATTACATCATTGATGTCATTGGGATAACCCTTTTTTATTCCCGCCGATGAAGCATAAACACTAGGAAAAGACAAGCTTCTTTTGGGAAATTAGGAGCTATGAAATAAAGGAATATATGCCATATATACCATACAATCGGCATAAAGAGAACGTTAATTGCTATTTTATGAAAAGGCGCCCAAATTATACCATAACCCTAATGGAATTTAAGGCCGAGAGGAATTCTGGAAGAATAACGGAATTTTACATTCCTTTCATTTTCACTAAATAAATGTGGTTACATCCACAAATAATTTTGAGTAATACTAGTACTTTGGCGCAGGTCGAAAATTATCAAAATAACATTATACGTTTGTTTTCGGCGGAGCATTCTCAAGTAATCTCAGGCAAGCAATTATCTAGATTAAAAGTCCCAAAAGTGTAGTAATTATGATTTTCGTGAAACAATATTAGGAAAATGTCTGAATCAGTAAAGGCTTATGATCGTCCCTTCGGCCCCTGGATGCAACCACTTTTTAGCCTTTATAGTTCCTCCTTACAATTTCTTCAGCCATTGCTAAAAGTGTTCTAGTGTTTTGCTCTTATTGCCGAATTCTAATATATCAAACCAAAATACTAAAATATCTGGTATAACTTTTAATCAATCTAGTCTTAAGAAAGGCTATTTTTTGTTAAAGAAAAAATCCACCCAACAATTTATTTATGAACTACCAAGCCAGAATACTTTTTGACTAGAGATGTATGGTCCGATTCAGATTTTGTTTAATATATCATCCAAATAAACAAGATTCAGTTTTTTATGTTATTCATGCTAGATCGGATACAATTATTTTCACTTTTTCAACGAGATGGTTTCATTCGGACAGTCTCGCCGCTCTCGAGAGGATGTTGTTATCGCAACCTCTGGGTCTCTCCACTGGGGACTACCGCCCACCTTCAGTCCATCAAGTCCAACAACCATCTAATGACAACAGAGTTAGGTTGCACTCTTATACGGAATAAATACCAAAGCATTCCGGTTGGATTCCTCTTTCATAAGTCACATCTCACGAGCTAAGGTAGAAGGCTTTGGAGCATTAAGGCTCTCGGCTATTCGTTGTTCCCCTGATATATTATTTGGTGCCTTGATAATATTACCTAAATGCATTGGCTGAATGCCTTGTTTGCTCATTCCCAGGGAGATAGAGTCCTGCAGAAATGTCTCCTGAAATGAACGACATTTAACCCTTAAAAATGAATAGAAAATTTTATATTCATTTTAGGGAACGTTGTCTGTAGAATCTAAGAACAGCATTATAAGAATTTTTCTTCCTATCTATATTCCACGTAAACTTTGATCAAAACAATTGACTCCAGAGTTTTTTATTTATTATAAAAGTGTTACTAGCATAATACTACCTTACTAATCACTTTAAATTATTGATAAGAAAACGTAGTGCCTATAATATTCTCCCATTTACTTAAGTGAATTTTAACCAATATTTCTAGGTCGTAAATATAATAATGAGAGGTCCAAGAATCATTATGCTAATTGTTACAGGGAACATATTGCTATTTGTTGGCCATAAAATTTCCTATGATTTATTTATACTAAACGGGGAATAGTAGATTTACAGTCATGAAGTAATTGTAGGAAGTATTTTTTCCAAGTTAATCAGAAATTTTACAAGAAGGCCTTCCCACTGCAAGTACAGTATTTATTCAAGTTTCTCTCTGAGTATTTAATATTTTGTGTGGCTTCCATCTGCCTGTAACACAGCCTGCATTCTTGAGGGGTATGATTTCAGCAAATCGCAAAAAAGCTGACACTCAAACTCCGTTTCCATGAGCACTTTGGTCACCTCTCTTCGCGGGTCGTCGAGGCTTGGTATACCATCATAGTTCACTGTGCGTGCTTCAACACGATTGTTTAAGATACTACCAATGTTTTCACACACTTTAAGGTCAGGGGAGCTACCTGGAAATTCACTTGACGAGAGGAAATCGATACAACTATTTCAAGCAGCTCCTGTGTCTGAAGAGCCTTGACACATGGTGCCATATCATGCAAAAATGTGACTTCTTCAACATATATATAACACATTTTCAGGATCATTGAGGAAAGGAAATACTCCACAAGTAAGCACAGTTTCTCTGAAGTATTTGCCATTCCATGACTGTCCTTTTTCTTTGGTGATCCACATTAACCATTTGGCTGTGAAACAGAGAAAAATTCCCAAGCATTCAGGAAATTTCACATCTTGGCAATAGCTCACATCATCGCTGATATTATCCAACTTTGCGGCCCAAATGATGTCGTTTTTATGATTTGGCTTCCTGACTGTGTAAATGAAGAATTCATCTCATGCGGCAACATGGGGAAAGTCAGCTTCATCCCAATCTTTAAGAAATGAACCACAAAACCATGCACAGTCTTCTCTCTGTTGCTGAGTGATGTTGAGCTTGCTGATAACATGAAATGGCTTGATACCAGATTTTTTCAACTCACGATATACAGCACTACAACTTATCTTCTTTCCCTGTTTTTGTTTCTAGTTCAAGCACCAATTTACGTAAAGACTTTCTTGGTCTACCCACTGCCTCAGCTATGATGTCTTTGGACTCCTGAGAAAGGACTTCAGGCCTACCAAGATTCTCACTCTTTTCACAATGACAGTAATATGGATTCTTGTTCCGTTTCTTTTAACAAAGGATTCATCTCTTTTAATGTATTTAGCTATCTAGGAACGTGAAATGAAGGATCCACCAGCATCCCTGGCCTCTCTGAAGGTTATAGCCCGGATTCGGTCAATCCATCTGATTTCATCCGAGTCGTTATCCATGGCTGTATCCTACTCCGTCACTCAGTCTGATAATGTAAAATGAAATGTAAAATGAAAAATAACTTAATAGAAACTTAAGATAATGTACTTGGAGATAGGCTACAGCAGTAAACTTCATAACTTTCCATTTGTTCTGTGGAGGGGAGGGCTCTAAATTTGAAACACCCGGTAAGATGGATCCGATTAACGTTTCCTTCAAATGCCGATGAAAGGCAAAGAAGGATGATTCCTTATTTAGGAAGTCGGGACGTCCTGCGTGAAAGGGAATGTCATCTATCCCTCGCAAATTGTCGTATCTCAGTGGGATCTGAGTGTAGTACTAATGGACTAAAGGCTTCAAATTATTCACTGCATAAATGAAAATGCATGAATTTGGCCGCGGGAGATTATACCAAGATGCCACTGACTGGATGCTAATATCTCCGGTCCATCACAAGGGAAAAGTCCCTTCACTTGTTACTTCTGTATATTATGATTTACGTGTTTTTACTCTGATTCAATAAGAAAAGGATGAAATACTTTTACGAAACTGCTGAGATAGGAATAGTTTCTCCCTCGCTCTCTCTTATCGGAGAAAAAGAGGATATTGTCCATTAAGCGTTTCCCCTTTTATTTCCATGTGTCTTTGAGGAGAGTTTTCTAAGGCTTAATTAAATAATTACATGCAATATTAAATTCCTTCACCTGCAAAATAATGACATAATAATTAGATTTCCTATTTTCGCTTTCATTACCTATTCATCTTACCAATTTTTTTTACCTTTTCGCTCATTTCTTGTTCATATTATCCAATCAATATCGAAAAGACGTTAGGTGGGAAATCCCAGAAGAAATTTTCTTTCTAGAAGATTTATGCCATCAGAGACTTTTAGAGAAGAAATGACCCATCAAAGTCTCTCTGGTATTATAAGAAATCAGAACTGGCGTTTTAATAATTAACAATGATTCGTGAATACTTTATTACATCCATATATTTGCGTGCTTCTTTCTTTTCATTGTTAAGTCTTTTGCTACCACTCATCTAAAATTATGCAGGACTACACCGTATCATCTAGAATTTCTAGTAGAGATTATAGCCTGGTTTACTGCCATACTTGTAAGCAATACGAGCATTCGACGAATTTCAGGGATTGCCCTGAGAAGAAATCTGCCACCGGCGTTGCTCAAGCAGTCATTCATCCATCCTCTTTGGGACCACCATATGTGGGGCCTATTTTTGTTGCACCTCCTCCAGCTCGTTACATTGCTTAACAGGTCTCTACATATTAGGACACGGGCGCTCAAACCTCCCTTATAAGGCGATACAAGGTACCCAATGGGGAGATAATTGAATCCAACAATCCCGTAACTATTGAAGGCATCAATAATTGGAAGCTGACACTCCTAACTTTCCGACTGAGGGTCACCAGACCCACAAAAGTAGGATTTGTACGACTGGAGTAACTGATCATATTCCTAGAGGTTATATTCCAGCCCTGCTGTTGAGCCACTGCCAGTGCCTACGCCTGGCCAGTGTAGTGCTCCTCCCAATAGGGTCGTTGAGCCCAAGCTAGAGTCAGATTTTGTTCTTTGAAATATCTACCAACTTGGATGTCCAGCATATATATATATATATATATATATATATATATATATATATATATATATATATATATATATATATATATACATACTACATATATATATATATATATATATATATATATATATATATATATATATATATATATATATATATAAGGAATAGGATGGAAATTATCCCATACAACCTTCTCAATTTTATTGGCAAAATTTCCGAGACGTTAGGTCTCATCATCAGGGCTGTAAAATATACAAAATTGACATATCAAAACATACAAAGTAAAATGACAATTTAAAAAATTATTTAAAATCGTAAAATTTGCTAAATAATCTACATTAGAACAAAGTTAAAAGTGGAACAAAAGAATAAAAATCTATGAGAATTCTAAGAATAGTACCTATCTCTAGGAAGCTAAAAACCTGAGTGACATTCTCCTTCTTGGATGGCAGGACGTCAACTATGCGGTAAACAAGATAGTGTAAGAAGTCATTAAATAAACAGACCTCCTCCTCATAAGAAATACTATATTGGACAACCGAAAAGGAACTTATGGTGCCAAAAGGTCATAACAAACATATATAGTATCACGAGAAATGACAGTAGCAAGGCCATAAATGTCTATAATTTATTATGTAATGACACCATTTTGTTGAATTGTTCCCGAGTGCCTATTGTTAAATCGAAATAACTATGTAGAGTGGTATCTGCTTGAAAGTGCATGCATTTCCATAAGTGATTGGAACAATTTTAATAATCATTCAGGGGTATTTAAAGCAGATCCCGTCTTCTTACCCATTGTTAAAGGGTAGTAGAAATTTAACAATGACTTCTTTTCACTGTAAACATGTTTGAAACTTTGTTTTATGTTATGAAACCACTGAATTTGTTGTAAATCAGTTTAAATATTAGGGATGTTTTAGTTTATATATGAAATGCTTGATTGCTGTGGTATAAAGGCGCCGTTGTTGAGCGACTACCCTGGTTTAGGGGTACAAACTAAACAATGTTGTTTTTTCACTAAGAGCATACGTTTATTGATATATGAATTGTTTCAAAAGATGTTTTTGCTTTGAAAACTTCGAACTGGTTGTAAATGCTGTTGAGCAAAAAGGAATTCCAAGTTTTCTTTTCCCATATGGACTATAACCTCTATATATATATATATATATATATATATATATATATATATATATATATATATATATATATTATATATATATGTATGTGTGTGTATGTATGTATGTATGTATGTATACACACACACACACACACACATATATATATATATATATATATATATATATATATATATATATATTTATGTGTGTGTGTGTGTGTGTGTGTGTGTGTGTAGGTGTAGGTGTGTGCGTGTGTGTGTGTGTGTGTGTGGGTGTCTGTGTGTGTGTGTGTGTGGACTATGTGGGTATGTGCGTGTGCATTTCTACATGCTGCAAATTCCTTTTCAAATTAAATCCCCTCTCTAGAGAGGATGGTATATCCATTTAGGAGACATTACTAGCTTTTGCCATATCTCTCTGATGTTCCTTGCATCGTTTCTGATCTACTCATAAATGCTTGTGCAATATGTGATTATGCATCCATACGTTACATTCATCACCCCTGACTAATAAATAATTTGCTCAACTGCCTCATACACGCTTTAAAGAAAATCAGAAACTTAGTCCTAATACCAAATCTGGTAATAATTCAAAGAAAACTCAAAATCACGTGAGTCAATAAAATGGAAAGGTAAATCCACAACAGTATGCCTGTTTGATTTTGTTATTTAAAGTATAAAGCAGAAAGCTTTCGACGACCTGCACGGTCCTCCTTAACAAGGAGGACCGTGCAGGTCATCGAAAGCTTTCTGCTTTATATTTTAAATAAGAAAATCAAACAAACATACTATTGTGGATTTACTATTCCAAATCTGGTAATGAAATAATCAGGTATCCATTCCTAAACCGACAGAAGTGGCATTTTAATTAACTATGTACTTGATGCTTAGATTTGCGACCATATTATGCGTTCATTTTCCATAATGCTCTGTTCTCTTCCCATATTTTCTTTTTTGAATTTTGTAATTGAGCAACTGTCCAAATTGCAAACCCTACACAAGTATAAATTGCTCTTATTCAAATGATCTGAGATAAACTTTTGCTTCAGCTTATAGTTATGCCACATATTTCTAAGTATATATTTTGTGGTCCCGATTTGGCCGTCCGGACATCCGCCGCCAAAACAATATGACCAACTTCCGCTAGAAAATCCAAGTCTAAGACTACAGGCAAAAGTTTTAGTAATTCATTTGTATAACCAAAACCATTTGTAAGTATATCAGCTGTTTTACAGAATGTGAAAAATTATGCCTTTCTTGCGCAAATTGTTCTTATCAGAAATCTGTGAAAATAAATAAGTACGCCTCATCTCTACAATATAATAGTCAATTTCAGTGGACAAATTTTTGCATTCATATAATCACTACTTTTCAGTCAGCGAATTATCATAAAGCAACCAAGTAACTAAAGGAAGCTTAGATGACACATGTTTTATGAACACGGAAACACCCCCAAAAAAAAAGCAACTTTCTGCAACTAAAATATATTCAACAATTTAGAGAAACAGGAAACAGGTATTTCGATGGAACGTAAAGAAAAAAAAAATGCGATTTGAGACTGAAGTCTTTGGGTATCATTTGTACTTCTGACTATTAGTAGAGTGAAGCCATGTGCTTCGTGATAGAAACGTGAAATCAATATACTTGGTTCTGTAGGTCAATGATCGTCCTCTTTTATCAATGCGTAAGAGAGAGAGAGAGAGAGAGAGAGAGAGAGAGAGATCTAGCCCTATCAAAAGTTTGGAGTTCATTACAATCGGGAAGGCTGCCTTAAGCATTAATGTTACCTACATCAGCGACGTTGAAGAGGAAGCTTTAGCAAAGTTTTGATCGTCTGCATTATCTTGATGAGTTCAGACTTCAGTCTCCTCTTCATCCGAACAATATGGCCAAGTTCTCCGTTTGATCCTCGTAATACAATGAGAACTGGTTCTTTTCGCCACACACACACGTACACACACACACACACACACACACGCACACTCCCACGAGTTGAAATAACATCTATCTTTCTTTTTTTGATTTCCATTCATATACCTCTTTCCTTTGAGATGCGTATCTCCAGATGCTTTACCCTTCCATCACCTATATATATAGCATTATACTGTAAGATTTCCGGGCCTCTCAATATCTCTATCCTAGTCGCGATCCACCGCTGTCGATTGAATATCAGATACATGATTTGAATACTTAAGTCAATCGAAGCTTCATAGGCTTCCTGAGGCATACGCCCTAATGGCTTGTCTTTGATAAAAAGTTTCAGGTACACGCAGATACTAGATATATATATATATATATCATATATATATATATATATATATATATATATATATATATATATAGTATATATATATATATATATATGTGTGTGTGTGTGTGTGTGTATACATATACACACACACACACACACACACATATATATATATATATATATATATATATATATATATATATATATATATATATATATATATATATATATATGTATATATATATACGCACACACACACAGACATATATATATATATATATATATATATATATATATATATATATATATATATATATATATATATATATATATATATATATATATATATATATATATATATATATATATATATATATATATATATATATGACTGACTGCAGGGATCTAGTCCTACCATATTAACGATCTTCGGTTCTCCTCATTAATAACTCATTAAAACTTAACAAAACAATATAAAAATAGATTTAGGTTTAAAAAAGAAAGAGTATGAACGGTAGTATGTTGCCATATAAATATATATTCCATAATTTATCAATTTAGTTTATTATTTTCAAAGCAAAATATGTGCTTTACATAGTCACATTAACATTGTAAATAAACATGCTGCTGAAAGATTGAACCTGTCTGTCTTCTCCCTTCGCATCTTTCCGCGCATCAAGCTTTTTTTTCATTCAGTTCCTCGTGCAAGTCATTTCTATAATCAAATTATTATATTAGGTATACAAAAATAAACTGCTTGGCAAAATTCTGCATATATTGCACGGTCTATTTGAAATGAGAGAGAGAGAGAGAGAGAGAGAGAGAGAGAGAGAGAGATGAAAATCCCATTGCATATATTCTTTTAAGGGAAGAACACGATAGTTTGAAGAACCTTCCTAACTTAGATCTGTAGTAATTTTGAAACCAGATAAAAGTGATACAGAAGTTTTGATGAACAAAAGTTTGTAAATTTAAAATGCTTAGTATATTGAATTATCATACCAAATTCCAATTTGTTAAAAATATTATTCTTTTAACTATTTTAACAAAACATGAAAGAGAAGTTGAAAAGTAAAAGTTGAATGTGTTGTTAATAACTTTCTGTATTCCTAGATTTTCATGTCAGTCTCAAAACCAGATATTTGAAACGGCTCACTTAAGGTTCAAAAAGATTTTTACCTTCAAGAACAAAAATTTCTGGTGTTGGTATATATAATTGTAAGTTAGCGACATTTCTGGTACTCAAAAAACACTGATCTCCATTCAGTAGTGATAAGGATTCATTTACTTTTGTAAAATAAAACGTGAAATGAATTACATGATATATGCAAAGGCTAGTTTTAACATTAATTCTCCGTTGGCATATGTCTTAACAGTTTTTTTTTTTATGTTCAACGAACTGGTAGACGGCGTGTCATTAGGTACTCATTAGGGACACCATTAGGTAATGCTTTCTTTGCTCATTATGGGCCAGAATTGTTAAATGATGTCGCAAAGAGTTCAAACCTCGGGTACACAGGCGATTTGTTGATGATACATTCTTAATCTTTAGATCTAATAACCACATTTCACTGTTTTTAGCATAGTTGAACTCAAAGCACAGAAATGTCGTAATCACTTTAGAAACAGAGGCAGAAGGAAATATGGGGGTTCTTGACATACTGATTAGTCATAATGAAAATAGTTTTTTTACATCTGTTTAGGGGAAACTAACTTTTACGGGTTTGACCACCAAAATATCCTCATTTATTCGTACTCAGTTTTAAGAGAAATTTTGTTACGACTTTAAAATCAAGAGCTTTTAATGTGCTCAGATTATGTTAGTATGGACTTAGAGTTTAATTTCATAAAGCAGTGCTTATATTGCAATGGCTTTAACGCAAATTTCACGGATGCGTATATGGGAAAATGGCTTCAAATATTATTACTTCAACAACCTACAACTCTCACTGTCAACAGAACAGTTATGGACTTTTCCATTGTGTTTGTTGGAAAAAGTTCCTTAAGCGTCAAGAAAAAGTTAACCAAGCTATTGAATGAACTGTACCACGCTCAAATAAACAATCGATTGATGAATATTTAAGCCAAAAACTACTCTGCAAAAATTCTTGAAGTGGATGAATCCCAATATACCCTAATAAACAAATCCTCTCTCAGTAATCATGGAAGTTCTTTTGAATTGCTGTTTATAGCCCCTTTCAGTTTATACTCACTTTTGATAAACATTGTGTATTTGTGTCTCTATATTCTAAAAATTATTGGCTGTTTAGAATATTATATCTTGTAATACATATTTTCATTTTGCTTTATTACTTCATTGATTTTAAATGAAACATGTTCCATTATAAATTGCAAGATGATGTAGGAAATAAATTTCAAAAGTTAGCCGAAACAAATAAAGATGCTCTTTATTCAAGCCCTAGTTTATATATATATATATATATATATATATATATATATATATATATATATATATATATATATATATATATACATATATATATATATATATATATATATATATATGTATATATATATTATTTTTATATTCTGCTTTTTCCATCTTTACATGGGGTCCCTGTTTGTTATTATTCTTCTCCATCTTCTGCGATCATGCACCATTACCTCACTCCCGTTCTAGATAATGAAAAGATGCAAATCCCCATTCTTGTCCTTCATTTCGCTTTCAAATGCAATTTTACCCATTTGCATTTCCTACCGGGCCTTGTGGCCGACCACCTTACTAGTGTATCTGCTTTCTTTTTAAAATAAGATTCCTACCCTTCTTTCCCTGTATATACTACGCAAATAGTCTTGCTGAAAAAACAGGGGGTTTTATTAACAGAATGGTTTTCAGGGTTGAACCAAGTAGAGGCTGTGTAGCATTAAAAACTTACAGCTCGGAAGAATTATTTGCATAGGAAGAGTTTTATATCATTATTTGGCTGACTTCGTTGCTGTTTCTCGATGATATCAGTAACTAAGATGACCGAAAAACTAAGACCTTGAATGAAATGAAAAAGGACAAAAATTCTTTGAAAATTTGATACCTTCCATGGTTTGTGCTATTTCGGAACCAGAATACCGACTAGCTCGAGCTCCTTCTTGGAAGTGATGTTATTATATTTTCTTATTTTCAGTCCCCACAATTTTTCAGTTCATTGTTCTCTCTTCTTGTTAATAAGCACTTTTTCTTCGTTCAGTTTCAGTGTTGTTTATCATTCTCCTGCGATATTTCAGGAGATTTTATTACAACTTTATCATTTATCACCGAACTTTATTCACGAGAGGATCTCTCATCATCATGCAGGGTGACCCTAGACTCAGGTTAGGAAGATATAATTCTTTCATGGCTGTCTGTTTGTCTGTCTGCCTCTCGTCTGCTGGAAAGTTGTAAATGAGAGAATGCCAGATATCTAGAGAATGAATATACAGAACTGTGAGAAACATACCAGCTGTAATTCCATTGTGTCCTTCTCGATGTGGTTGACTTCTGGAATATATAACGTAGTTGATGAAGCGTTGCCTTGGAAACCATCCATCCCATTATGAAAAAAGGATTTTCGCCGTTTAAATGTTCGTTGATGGTTACCTACTTCTTTTAAGTACCCCACATTGCATCTTTTTTACCATTGTATGATTATTCTTGCTCTGTTAATAGTTTGAGTCCATTTAGTAGCTTTAAGCAATATAAGGGTGATGTATGCGTTCTGCTGGTTGTTTATAAATATCAATTAAACTTTTCTCGTCCCATAAAGAGACTAAAATTATCCTTATCTTTAGAGAGCGTCTAACGTATACCAGTTTTTTCTTCCAACGCTGTACGTATAATATATATATATAGTATATATATATATATATATATATATATATATATATATATATATATATATATATATATATTATATATATATATATATATGTATATATATATATATATATATATATATATATATATATATATATATATATATATATATATATATATGTGAGTGTGTATATGTGTGTGTGTGTGTACTATATGAGCATATTCTTTTGTGATTTAATTTGACTTTCCCTCGAAAACAATAAAGCATCCATGCTAATGTATATTATTTCTCACTTAGGCATTTGGTGTACATGGCTGTGGTATGTGAAACTAATACTATTTCCGTATGTACCATTTGTTATGAAATTTTCCTCAGTAGTCCAAGTTTGGATATTCTATTACTGGCGAAGCATTTTTATTCAGTTTATGACTTCCATCAGTGCCTCAATAGAAAAGCTTTGGAACTTCAGACGTTTTGTCTGAATTCTCTAACATTTCTTGAATAATGAAAAAAGGGTTATGACCCCATTAGAAATTGCTCTTGAATTTCAGATTTTAACTGAAATATCTCTGGGAGGGAGGGGAGTCTATGGTAAAAAGTGGGGTTATGACCCCTTTAAAATGGCAATTGAATTTTGGATATGAACTATTACCTTTCTGGCAGGAATGGGCGTATATAGCTAAAATTAGGTAGCCCTAGCTGTCAACTCCGAAGTTATAAAAATGAGGGGTTATGAAAAAGGTGAGTTATGCCCCCCTTAGAAAAAGCTATTGAATTCTGGATTTTAGCTAAACCTTTCGTTGGGGTAGGGGGGTCTATGGTAAAGATTTGGTAGTCCTAGCTTTCATAGTCTGGGCGTGCATACCGAACAGACAAACAGACAAACAGAATTGCCTTTTACTTATATACATTAATGAACACATACACTACAAGTTTTCATTCATCCTGCCAGAATTGATCACGGTCTTAGATCATTAGGGTAATCATATTATTGGTGCCATTTTCATATAAGCAGTAATTACCTTTCTCTTTTTGCACAATCTATAGTATGTGTGATATATTTTCCTTTATTTTATAGCTCTTAACTTCTCCAAACAATCATATTTTGTCCTAGTGCTTACGCTCTATCAGCGGGAATAAAAGGGGGCTATTCCAATGATATTAATAATATAATCTGATAATACACTTTTAATAACTCCAGGTATACCTCAATGATATCCAGTTCGTCCATTGCAGGATATTCCGATACATAATATTTACTTTTGTTGTGGGGGGGGGGGGGCTGTTGGGGGACGGGAGAGGGGGGTTCAGTCTTCAAAGAAAATGACTAGTCCCACACCGGCACTTCCATTAGGATAATTTTCAGGTTCATCAAGAAGGGATCAAAAATTCTTGTCCATATTTAAAAAAATAATGACTATGGGCGATACAAAAGACTGCATCATGGCTACCCATAAACATAAAATGAGAAGTTCTCCAAAAATATAATCAGAAAGAGAAAAGAAATTTGCCACAGGAAACAGTAAACAGTAAATGAAAGATGAATGACGAGGTAATGATCGGTAAATTTCTCAAAAGAATCATTATGAAAATAACAATTAAAATATTCTAATCAACAATAAAGAAAAGGCTCAAACAGCAATGGAAGAATGTATATGATTGCAAGGGCCAAAGATGAATAAAAGGCAAAGGGTGAGTGGAGGTAAGTAATATGAAAGACTAATACTAAAGGTGACTGGAATCATAAATAACTTACTTAGACCTAAATAAACAGAAATATTTATAATAATAAATTTACCTAGGGAGCAATATCGGTGAGTTCATGGAAAGAAGGTATTGTAATATAAGCATTTCATATGAGTTATTTCTTTTCCTTGTTGCTAAAATTCGACCAACCTGCCTTTTTGTAAGTGTCACCATATGGCCAAAAAGTGCATTGATGTAAAGAGAGAAAAAGAATAACAAACAGTAGAATAATTAGATTATATGATATTTGAATAAATGATGAAGAAAACTGCCATCAGTGAAAAGGAACAATACAAGCGAAGGGGGAATGAGAGAAAAGTTATAGAAATAAAAATGAACAACAAAGGCAACATTGTTCTCCAACTGCACTCATCTATTCTTAATGCATCTGCTTTCTCATGGTGGAAACACACGCAGCAACATTCAGAGGATTAACTTGGACGTTTGAATGACTTTGAAGGCAAGGCGTTCGTGGAATCAAGGAAGGAACCGAAAAATAATGTTATTTCAGGGGAAGCTGGAATGGGAAATGCAAAGTAAAGTAGGGAAAATGAAACGTAACTAAAAATTCTCGAAAACTTTCAGTTGCTTGCTGAAAATTTCCGCTTTACTCCGAAACAATGTGAAGCGGATGTCGCTACTGCATAACAGAGCTAATTTACAATCGCTTCTTAAGGTCATATATTATTTTGATTTGGTAGGATCGAGATGTTCTCGAGAGGAATACTTACTGTAGAGTCTGCAGAATGAGAAGATCACTGTATTTGCATGAGACCTGCAGCTGATGCTAAGTTAAAGAGCTGGTCTGCCTATGACTTGAGAACAATAATTAAACACAAAAATTATCATTTGCACCAAACCTAGAGGATGGTAGTCATTTTTTGTCTAGATATTCTTGGTAATGTTACTGTGTCAAAACAATAGGCTGCAATACCAAGTCAAAACGTAAGTATTTGGCATCTAAAAAGTAGTTCAAACTAGAGCTGTTCATTGCAGTGAACATAATTATGAAAAACTAAAGTAAGAGTTATTTAAACAGAATGTAGAACCAAAGCAAAAAAATAAAAAATAAATAAAAAATAAAAAAAATAAACATATTTTGATTATACATCCATTACCTAAGCTGCTCCTTCTAAGGAAAGCACGTTGAAATTTGATATCTTACTGCGCAGGAAAATTCAGTCAAAGGGACGAATTCTCAAGCCGAACACGAAAAGAGTTGTAGATGTCCAGTGAAGTATCAATCTCAACATCGAAAATGCTTGGATCAAGAGAAACAGTAAACCACAGTGTAGGAGGATTCAGATCCTTCAATAAAGATGCTATAAACTTAATGGAAACTGATTAATGACCAAATTAAAAGATTAGATAGTCCCAAAACTCAGGAACGATTTCCTTTTACCGATTTTAAAAATCAATAAATAATCGGGGAACTGCTGGTAGGGGAATTTGCCTTGGAAACGCTATATTTAGTACTAAAAATTAAGAACCCTATCATCAGTTACCATCAA
>NC_061097.1:7508955-7521455 GCF_015104395.2 Macrobrachium nipponense | reverse complement strand
GATTTCCCTTTAAGGATTGACAGAATACCGACTTTTGTAGCTCCATCGCGACACTTCCTCAGAATGTTCTGCCATCAATAACTTCGTGGCAGAACAAAAGCCTTATAATTTTTTTAATGAATCACCTGTTTCATGGAAATTGCCACCAAAAGTTATTCTTTAATTTACTTTCTGAAATTCAGATTGTTTCAAGACATTAGCCACAAAGTCAAAATAAGTGCATTATTATAATCTATTTTCGTTAATAACCATGTTCTGTCGTATATATTAATACAAGCCCTTGTGGCGTTCATTGAAATTTTAAGCAGGTTTTATTACCGCATCCTCCCCCCTTACCTCGCCCCAACCTCCCGACACACACTTCTCTCTCTCTCTCTCTCTCTCTCTCTCTCTCTCTCTCTCTCTCTCATAACTGAGGAAAGTCTTGCTTACTTGTACGACTTGACTGAGCAATTGAAGGACAGCTTTGTCAACAATCCTTTTCTCTGGAGACGCCTCCTGTTAAGAGAAAGTGTTAGTACTTGTCTAGTCTAAACTCTCCGTAATAAACGTGGATTTTCTTGTAAAATAAGGCGTTTTAGAAAAGTACTTTGCACTACCTTTGATACATTAGATCTGAGTGCAAAGGTGCATAGGCAATATCAAACATACTTCCTTTTATACAGAAATCTATAACTAATCTGTGATACTCTAGCTTAATCACTGTCATATATGGTAGTAAATAGAAATCTTTGCGCACAAAAGCATTTCTTGGATATTTTTGCCAATGATTTCTGTGGTCTATCTTTCCTAACTTGCATTACATCAATGTGCTTGATAAATTTCAATTTCTTTATAATAGATATGATGGTATAAAATGATATAAAATAAAACTGAACTCATAAAATAGGCGGAACACATTTTTCTGCCACACGAATATGCTTGACCAAAATTAATTTTGATTAAAGTATGTGGATGATATAAAGTAAGCTATTAATCTTAACTTAGAATCCTTTTAGAACCTAACTTCTTTCTCTATCAGGCCGACAAAAACAACAAATACGAAAAGTAACTTTCAATTATCTTTAATTGTTCCGCTTATTATCATGAGAGCAGATGATTAAAGAAGTTAATATAAAGTTTGTCTAGCATTTCGGCCCATTCACTTTCAATTTCCGATTCCCAGATTTCCTTATGAATGGCAACGAAAGTACCTAGCAAGATCCGATAAATGAAATAGCTATTGAAAGGGAACGTTTATCCCCAACCGGATGTGCTGGCGTAAATCCACAAAGGCCTATTGAGAAAAGCCGTAATGAACACGACTGTTATATTTTCGGAACATTTAAATTGATTGTAATTTACCTGATATCACATGACAAGTTAAAAATCACCCAATAATATGATTACGATAGATACGTATATTCCGAAATATAGATATATTTTAAAGTATTGTTTTATCACAATAATTCGTTAGATATATGTAAAAAATTAGGCTTCATCTATGGATACGACCTTATGCGTTCAGTGAGTACGAAACCAGTACTGATGAACTATTGTCAAATACTGATAATCTGGTATGAATACACACAGACTCAAATCACACTAAGGAGATTATGCTATAATCCCACGCCGGATACTAAAATGAGGCCGATGCTTAGGCTTAACATAAAGGTACAGGGAGGCCTCTCCAATCCAGTTCATTCACGAAAATTATATTATAAATAGGACTGGTATCAAAATCTCCTTTGTAATCGTCTGATGATGGCAGGAGTGTACGGAACGGCATTTTATGTTTGCTTATATATAATTAGTATTTTGATGTTTTTGTTACAAATGCCATTAGAATGTTATAAACTTGTAAAATATACACATCAATTTACTTACACGAAACTCGTGTAACTGCAGAAAAGAGACAGCTTGTCGACTCATTTTAATTTTAATGCAGAAAATAATTGAATGGGGGGAGCATTTTCAAAAAAAAAGATAAGCCATTAATTCGGAATGCAAGCTTCCATACAAGAAAATGTCAGCATGTGACAAATGAGAGTGAAATAAGAAACGTATATTAAAAGGACTTGGGATAAACATTAAACAAATGAATACAAACCGGCATTAACAGCACTATAATTCGGAAACAGCTACAAAAGACTTCGATCTAGAAGGATCGTCGTCCTTAACCCGCTGAGTCCAGATCTAAAGACAGTAAGAGAGGGATGTATAAATTCATCTGGTGTAAGAGAAATATTTCCCTCAAATCAGTCGGAGAGATACGATGTCTTTGGGAATGTCTTTTCCAAAGGAGTATTTTCACCACAAAGTTGATTCAACAGTTGTATTCCTTTGTAAACTATTCAGGAAATAATTTTTCCGCTTGAGTAGGTAACATCTTTATTTATAAGTTTACATCTCCCATTTAGTATATTTATACCACTTTGCACCTCTCCTTAGCCTGGCACCCCTGTCCAGACCCACGAACATCTCTCTCTCTCTCTCTCTCTCTCTCTCTCTCTCTCTCTCTCTCTCTCTCTCTCATCATTAAAAAGAATTTGAACTAATTATTTAACTCATCTGACCCAGAAATTCATAGCACTGCTCTTTGACGGGATGGGGACGGAGGCTCTTAATAGACCTTTGTTTTTTTCGTGGATCAAAAGCATGGGATTTTAGTTTCATGCAGTGGAGAACAATACAAATTTCCAGTTATGTTATATACTATATATACAGTGCTATTGTATGCAAGGATTTTGACTGCCATGGAATCTTTGCAATGCGCACTGGGAAAGTGGAGGAGGAGGAGGAGGAGGAGGAGGAGGAGAAGGCGGAGGGAAGAGATGAACAAAAGAAGGACAGGCGATACGCAGATAATCCATCATTTTCCCAAGATAATTATTAATGGCTTACTAATGAGAGAATCAAATATGAATATAAGAAAACAAATATTGATTGAACAAAGTGGAAGAGGCCGATGACCAAAGAAGAATAAAATATGTGAAGGAAGCAATGCGAAGAGTTAAAATAATAAAAAGAAAAATCCACTGAGACCATGACGATAAAGAAAAATACACAGAATCAATAATTATAACTACAGACTAGGTATTTGAAAAGTGATGTTGCTTCCCACTGCCAGTCTAAAAAATCTGTCAACCTGTCTGCTTGTACATTTTTCCATGCGCCCAAACGAATAAGTTGCAATATCATAAGGGAAAGTTAATGGACATACAAAAAGAAAAGGGTATAAGATATTGAGTGATGAATAAATTATCGAACGTTCAAACAATTTCCTTTGATGAAAACAAACAATATAAGCGAAAGAGATATCAAAAGGGACGTGAAACTGCAAGAGGCAACATAGTCCTCGAAATCGTCTTATAATATCCTTTTTCAATGCATCTGCTTTCTCGTAACGTAATCACACGCTGAATCCGTAGAATTTTCGGGGAAAAAATTTAATGGCTGTGATGGCAGGACGTTCGTTGAATCAACAAAGGAACCGGCTAATGTTCTATTCAGGGGAGATGCAATAGGAAATGCAAAGTAAGGCGAGAAAAGGAATGAAGCACTAACGCCATTCAGTTGCATGTTACAGAATTTCGCTTTACCATTCAAGAGCGGAGTGTATGTTAACAAAAATACCAGAGACGCTTTAATGAAGAAGAGCACTTAACACCCACCAAAGCAGCACAGAAACCTGCATATAAATGTTCAGGTGAAAGCTGATGCATAAATGACTGATCTAAACTCCTTCATTTGCATCCTGAACGCGTCTACTTAATGTCGGATCTGACTATTTCAAAAACTGTTTCATTCGTCAAAATGAATAAATAAATGGAGACATGAATAAATGAAATTCCAGAAAATATAAGTCCCATTCTCAAGAAAACTAAACCAAAATTCCGTAGAACTTCCAAAAAATGGAGACGAACAATAAAATTAACTCCTATTATGAAGTAGTCGATGAAATTAACTATTATATATGAAATATGGGGTTCATTTCACCTGCACTGATAGATACCTTTATTAAACTTGTTTTTCAGGTAATGTAAAAATATCTCATAGGCTAGACTAGCTTAGAGTATGTGCATATGCAGGTATAGAGAAACATCGGTGAAGTCTTCGTCAGTCGGTGATGGGAAAATACAAACTTTTGAGTTTGCAGTTACTGAACTACCAATCCAACTTATCCGGTGGTTGTTTTCACTTAGATTAATGAATATTGCATTAGATGTTTGCCCACTTTTGACGGAATATTTATGCTGTTTTAATCTTACTTCTAAGCCCTAGCTCGATTGTCCAAGATAAAAGGAGGGGCAGTCCTTACATAGAATTTTATATATTATGTTGTTGCTTTCCCTGGGGCCAATTTCATTAACATTACTTTTAGTGTGTTATAAGAAAACACAAGGTTGACCTTAAAGGATTTTAACAATGATTTAATGTTTTCAAATCCGTTAAAATAAGGCAAACTGAGAATCTTAGAATTTTCTTTCTCTGTGTTATTTACACTATAAAACTTTTTGTGGGCTTTATTTGAGCAAATATCTAATATATGTGAAGGATAACATAAATATTTCCCTATTTTTCTTATGTATTCAATTTCTTGATCCAAATATTTGGGACTGACAATGCGCAATGCCTGTAAAAACATAAAAGAAAAAAATGATATTTTGAAGTTAAGATGGTGGCCTGAATAGAAATGAACATAAGTTAAGTTGTTGGTTGGTTTCCTATAAATACTGAATTTACATTGAAATGGTTCTCTATGTATCAAAACATCTAAAAGGGGAGGCAACTGTCTTTTTCCAATTCTAGAGTAAACTTAATAGATGGTACTGGTTTTTTAATTTAGAGAGTAAATCATTTACATCAATATCAACAGGCAAAACAGCTAAAATATTATCAACATATCTACACCACCTTAAAGGAATATAAATGAAATGAGGTAAATAGCGTTTTTCAAAGAATTCCATGAACAAGTTTGAGAGGAGTGGTGATGAGGGGTTGCCCATTGCTATGCCAAATATTTGTTGATAAAATTCACCATCGAATATAAACTTACAATAACAAATGCACAGCCTAGTGAGTGAAATAATGTGACCTTCAGGTAGAGGTAATTCATGCTGAGTTAGTTAATTACTAAGGTATTCTAAAATAGAGTCTATAGGGACTTTAGTAAAAAGAGAACAGACATCAAAACTAACGACTCTATCAGTGGGGCAAAGAGTAATTTTGTTTAATCTATCAACTAAATCTAGAGAATTATATATATGAGAATCTGAGTTAGTTCCAAGTAACGGGAACAAGATCTTAGTGATATATTTCGAAAGTTAATATGAAATTGAGCCAACAGTTCTGATAATAGGACGCATAGGGTTATTTTCTCTGTGCGTTTTGACTAATCCGTACAGGTAAGGTAGCGAAGGAAATTTGAATGACAATTTGCTTAGTAGTTCTGTTTTATCTTTAGGGATTTTTTCACTGCGCTATCAAAGATTTTTATGACTTGGTCAAGGGGATTTTTTTTTAGTTTTTTATAAGTCACATCATCATCCAGTAGGGCTTGCATACGTGATATGTAGTCAGCTTTATGTAAAATAGCTATACTATTTGTCTTATAAGCTATTGTGATGTGGATAGTATTGTTCTATTTAAAATCGGTCAAACTTTTCTTATAGCAAGCAGGGAAGTTAATTTTATGCTTAACATTGGCAGCTCCGTAAACAATTATGTAAATAATGTTTATGGAGCTACCAATGTGTGTGTGTATGTGTGTGTACATACAGATGCAATTATAATAGCCACAATACCCTGTTAACTTCTTGAATTCTTTGCTCTTTTTTTCTTTCTTTTCTTTTCTTTTTGGATATGCTTCTCAATACAAAGCCTGAAGATCCAAGTTCAAAGACATGAGACCAGGCACGTGACCTCTTAATGATTATGGTACCTGGGTTTGTTTCCTGGTACAGGACACCAAATTTTTTCAAAAATAACAAAAAAATATCTTTGAACTTGGACCTTCATGTTTGTAGTGACAAACGTATCCAAAAAAAAAATAAAGAATTCCAGAAGCTAAGAGCGCATTGTGGTTATTACAGTTGCCTATATATATATATGTGTATATTATATATATATATATATATATATTTTTATATATATATATATATATATATATATATAATATATAATTATATTATATATATATATATATATATATATATATATACACATATATATATATAGCAACTGTAATTACCACAATGCGCTCTTAGCTTCTGGAATTCTTTATTTTATATATATATATATTATATATATATATATATATATATATAGTATATATATATATATATTAATATATATATATATATAATATATTATATATATATATATATATATATATATAATATATATATATATATATATATATATATATATATATCTTATATATATTTGCAGTTCCACAAGGTCCGGTCCCGTGGGTGAAGTATATAAGAGATCCTCACGTGAAAATGAAAGAAGGAGGTACCAAGACTTTCAACTTTTATTCCAAAGTCATCTTCAGGTACTGAACAATTTTTTTTAAGACAACAACTTATACAAGAAAGCAACATGAGGCCACAAATAATAAAACAAGTCAACAACCTACTTAAGTATGCAGATAAACATTGTTCAAAACAAAAGACATACTTAACGGAAATATGTAGTTACTAAAATCACAGTACAAAACTATCTGTTTTGTAAAATATCTAACAACTCGTTTAACTTTTAAATCATAAAGAATGAAACTTTTTAACAATTCCTCCATCTTAAAAAGACCATCGCTCATATTCATGTTATTAAAGGAACTAATGAGGCAACCTTCAACTAACATCTGTCATGCATTTGATGAACTTCTAAAAAACGACTGTAGCTGAAATTCCAGTCTATAGGGTGTTCAAAATCCCTCACGTGACAATATATTTACATATATATATATATATATATATATATATATAATATATATATATATATATATATATATATATATATATATACATATATATATACATATATATATATATATATATATGTATATATAATATATAATATATATATTATATATATATATATATATATATATAAATATATAATGTAACGTGAAGGATTTTTGACACCCTATAGACTGGAATTCAGCTACAGTCGTTTTTTAGAAGTTCATCAATGCATGACAGATTGTTAGTTGAAGGTTGCCTCATTAGTTCCTTTAATAACATGAATATGAACGATGGTCTTTTTAAGATGGAGGAATTGTTAAAGTTTCATTCTTTATGATTTAAAAGTTAAACAAGTTGTTTAGATATTTACAAACAGATAGTTTTGTACTGTGATTTTAGTAACTACATATTTCCGTTAAGTATGTCTTTTGTTTTGAACAATGTTTATCTGCATACTTAGTAGGTTGTTGACTTGTTTTATTATTTGTGGCCTCATGTTGCTTTCTTGTATAAGTTGTTGTCTTAAAATTGTTCAGTACCCTGAAGATGACTTTGGAATAAAAGTTGAAAGTCTTGGTACCTCCTTCTTTCATTTTCACGTGAGGATCTCTTATATACTTCACCCACGGGACCATTGAACTGCAAGATATATATATACATATATATATATATATATATATATATATATATATATATATATATATATATGAATATATATATATATAAATATATATGCAATATAGTATATATATATATATATATATATATATATATATATATATATATATATATATATATATATATATATATATATATATAATTATATATATTATATATATAATATTTATAATATATATATATATATATATATTATATATATATATATATATATATATCTATATATATATATACGCATATGACGACAACTAATCTATTATTTCTGAGAAGACGCAAATAATACCTAGGCAACGTTCCAATTAGGTTCTCTCTGCCTTCATAATCTCATTAATCTGAAAAGGGGTCACCATCAAGAAAAAATAAGCTTTTAAATAGCCATTTCCAGGACATTTTTCCCTTCTCCCTTGTCTTTTGCTGAGCCGAATAAATTTAGCAAACTAATTACACCACAAGTATTTGCGACTTTTCATGAGACTCTGGAAAATATGATGTTGAAGGTTTTAGGTGTCGGGGGCTGGGACGAAGTGGGAGATTGAGTAAGGAGTGATCGGGCACCATTGTGCAATTTAATGATCGTCATTAATCCGCGTTGTTGTCCGTCTTCCACTTAAGGGAGAAGTGGAACACGATAGAGAAGCAATTTCTTACAAATGCTGTACACTAGTATGTGAATTATACATCAGAGGCAAGGCTGAAGAATGCTCTACAGAATGGTAAATGAAACAACACAGCTGTGATGATTATATACAATATATACAGGAAAATGGCATTGTCCTTAGTATATATAAAAACAATATTTCTAATTTCCTTCTCTGAACTCTCCCTCAAATATATATATATATATAGTATATATATATTATATAATATATATATATATATATATATATATATATATATAAAATTTGCAATATGTAAGATTTATAAGTTATTATGCATCAACACCAGTTCCTTCAAAATTCGGCGTTCCAGGCGTGCCAACCGACCCGCACTCTTCGGTCAAACAAAATGTACTTAAATTAATTTAAGGAAGTTATAAGTTATATAGTATTTTTGTTATTATATTTCATATGCTAACTTGAAATAAAGTTTTTTCTTTTAACAGAAAGATCACTAAACAAATGATAACCTGATAACATTAGATAAGTCAAACTTCCACTCACTCACGTGTTATTTGCATTAAATATCAATCCTTTTACGGATAATAATCGGTTGACATGGTTGGTAAGAATGCTCGCATTTAAACATAATGAAATATTTTATAACGATTCGGACAAAATACTTAAAAACCTGCGTAAAGCTACGTTTTTCCATGCAGCTTTATTTTCATATTCAAAATTGTTTTTCCTCAAAATAATTAATTGTCTTGAAAATAAAAAAGAAAACGATCAGAATGATATATATACTGTAAAGTGATGCAATATTTTATAGCGTAATTGTACTATGACCTCAGTACCTAATGGGAATTTGCCAAATTTGCAAAGGAAGCGCACCTTGTTTGATTCCTAAAATTAGCATTTTATCAAATATTCGGGGGGGGGGCCGACCGAGTGTAATTGCAAAATCGAAAAATAGTATTTTCCTAAATGTCGAGTAGGGAATAGTGAAAGAGCACTAACAGTAAATGTAAATGAGTAATTCAACAACTATTAACAGTGTTTAAAAGGTCTGACAAATGTAGAATGAATTCAGTAAATGTACAAAACAATACACTCAACATTTTGTATAACTCTTAGTTTAGCAACTTTTATTGAATAAGAGGAAAAGATGGAAACACTTTTTGCCGAGTACAAAACAAAAAAACAATGAAAAAGCGAATAGCAAGCAGTACTTCCACATAATTCCAGAGATTATGTACAGTCGAACTTGTTTCCCGTTGCAGCTCTAGGCACGTTTTTCGTAAGTGGGCCTGTTGTGTTATATACTATGATGTTTTATTTTATTATAGGACTTATTGCATGCACGCCCTGTTATCATTTACCATAAAACTTCATGGGAGGTTGAGTGACGCACTTCTATCGCTTAGAAAAAAAAAATGAAATAAAATTTTTCAACATCCCCATTTCCCGTTTCCGGCCACCAGCTTCCGGTGTATTTTGCCACGAAGAGTCCCCGGGAAAATATTTCGGCGAAAATTCTGGCATTTCACCATGAGGTGACGTTCTAAAACGCGTTAATATGCTTCTTTAAATATTCGCAATTTTGAACGAATTTGGTTTCGTAAAACGCGCGATACTCAAGTCAAAACTCAATGGAGGAAATATGATAAAAGCCATAAACACATGGGCAGTGCCAGTAATCAGATACAGCGCAGGAATAGTGGAATGGACGAAGGCAGAACTCCGCAACATAGATCAGAAAACCAGGAAACATATGACAATACACAAAGCACTACACCCGAGAGCAAATACGGACAGACTATACATAACACGAAAGGAAGGAGGGAGAGGACTACTAAGTATAGAGGACTGAAAACCAGTAATGACGAGTGGCTAAAGAGTGCATGGAAGAAGGACTAATAAAAGTAGACGAAGACCCAAAAATATACAGAGACAGGAGAATGACAAACAGAACAGAGGACTGGCACAACAAACCAATGCACGGACAGTACATGAGACAGTACATGACGCGCGGCAATGGCTACAGAGGGGAGAGCTAAAGAAGGAAACTGAAGGAATGATAACAGCAACATCTCTCCCATATGTAGGAAGTGCAATACGAAAAATGAAACCATAAACCACATAGCAAGCGAATGTCCGGCACTTGCACAGAACCAGTACAAAAAGAGGCATGATTCAGTGGCAAAAGCCCTCCACTGGAGCCTGTGCAAGAAACATCAGCTACCTTGCAGTAATAAGTGGTACGAGCACCAACCTGAAGGAGTGATTGAAAACGATCTGGCAAAGATCCTCTGGGACTATGGTATCAGAACAGATAGGGTGATACGTGCAAATTGACCAGGCGTGACGTTGATTGACAAAATCAAGAAGAAAGTATAACTCATTGATGTCGCAATACCATGGGACACCAGAGTCGAAGAGAAAGAGAGGCAAAAACTGGATAAGTATCAAGATCTGAAAATAGAAATAAGAAGGATATGGGATATGCCAGTGGAAATTGTACCCATAATCATAGGAGCACTAGGCACGATCCCAAGATCCCTGAAAAGGAATCTAGAAAAACTAGAGGCTGAAGTAGCTCCAGGACTCATGCAGAAGAGTGTGATCCTAGAAACGACGCACATAGTAAGAAAGGTGATGGACCCCTAAGGAGGCAGGATGCAACCCGGACCCCCACACTATAAATACCACACAGTCGAATTGGAAGACTGTGATAGAGCAAAAAAAAAAAAAAAAAAAAAAAAAAAGGAAAAAAAAATAATAATGGGTATATCTTTATTTCTACATTTCCGTTTATAGAGGGTATGAAGTTTCTTACATAACATATATACGAAAACAATAAGACCTTATAGAGCCTTTCATAAAAAAGTTATTTTAAAACAGTGTAAAAATTTATTCTGAACAATTATTTATTCAACTTCTTAATGTTTATTGACACTCTTCTAGAGTACTGACTCTATAACAGATAAATCCTTAGCTGCTATTGTAGTCTTTGTTCTAGGTATATTCAAGTTATCTGATTATCTAATTTGACACAAACTTTACTTATGATATATAAAGATTAATGCCTATACTGGCATTTTTCCATTGAATGTCTTCATGATAAATAATAGTTCATTATAGTGAAATAGTTGCTGAATTTCCAACCAATATAGTTTCTTTTGCACCTTTTGTAAATCAGCTGAACTAGTTTCATTACAGCCCCCATATTGTTGAACAGCACGGAAAGTAACTATTTACTGAAGCATTTACAACAAAAATTTTACCTGACTTGGTTAGGTATTCTTTATTTCTCCCGACAAAATACAAAATTCCCATTCCTCTTTTACATATTTTTTCGATATGTAATTTGAAGTTGAAATGGATGTAGATAATGATTTAGAATCTTTGCGCCACTGCTAGTCTTAATCTCTGTTGATTTAACCTTAATTTTTATGTATTCTGAAATTCGCCGTATGTATGAGTTAGAACAGATAAAGATGAATATATTTTTCGTGGTATTTATATGAACCCCATTTGACATGAGATATTCCTTTTTTTGTATTCATGTTTCGACCTTTTGCGCCAAGGCTTCAATATTGTTTATCGGCAAACTGAATTAAAGTATCCCCTGAGTTACCAAATATAAGTCATTTAAGAAAATAGTGAATAATATCGTGGCACACCAAAGTCCAGGTTCTTTTTAGAATATGCCCCTTTACTTTGACTCTAAAAGATAATCATTAAACTAAAATTTATGGATGCTCAAGTTACCCATATTAGCCAACAATATAGGTGAGATGTACTATCAAAATCTTTTGATAAGTCACAGAGTGTTATTAGGAAAACTTTACTTTTATCGATATTAGTATAGATTAGTGCATCGATGTTTCGGCAGACGAATATCATCTGAATCCATAATGCATATTAGAATGAATATTATTTTCTAGAAGATGTACAAACAATTAGCGAGAAACGATTTTTTTCTGATACCTTTCAGAGAGAGAGAGAGAGAGAGAGAGAGAGAGAGAGAGAGAGAGAGAGAGAGAGAGAGAGAGAGAGAGAGAGAGAGAGATAATGTTTTTGACCGTAGAAATAATAACTATCACCTGAACAGTTGTCACTATGAGTTAACTGGAAATATCACCCCCACTGTGGAAAAAAAATTGCTTTCTCGAAGATCTTTTTAGGGTGGAAACCAGTTTGACTGTATCATTATTATTATCTAAGCTGTTTAACTAGATCACTGAGGTGATTTCAGCTCTAATAGGGCTGG
>NC_061097.1:7497143-7508455 GCF_015104395.2 Macrobrachium nipponense | reverse complement strand
CCAGCCCTATTAGAGCTGAAAACAGCTCAGTGATCTAGTTGAACAGCTTAGATAATAATAATGATACAGTCAAACTGGTTTCCACCCTAAAAAGATCTTCGAGAAAGCAATTTCTTCCACAGTGGGGGTGATATTTCCAGTTAACTCATAGTGACAACTGTTCAGGTGATAGTTATTATTTCTAGGGTCAAAAACATTCTCTCTCTCTCTCTCTCTCTCTCTTTTCTCTCTCTCGCCTCTCTCTCTCCTCTCTCTCTCTCTCTCTCTCTCTTCTCTAAAAGGTATTAGAAAAAAATCGTTTCCTCGCCAAATTGTTTGTACATCTTCTAGAAAATAATATTCTTTCTAATAAGCATTATGGATTCAGATGATATTCGTCTGCCGAAACATCAATGCCCTAAGCTATGGACATATCTATACTAATATCGATAAAAGTAAAGTTTTCCTAATAGCACTGTGTGACTTATCAAATTATTTTTATAGTACATCTCACCTATATTGTTGGCTAATATGGGTAACTTGAGTATCAATAAATTTTGGTTTAATGATTATCTTTTATAGTCAAAGTAAATGGGCACATTCTAAAGAGCCAGAACTTTGGTGTGCCACTATATTATTCAATATTTCTTAAATGACTTATATTTGGTAACTCGAGGGATACTTTAATTCAGTTTGCCGATAAACAATATTGAAGCCTTGGCGCAAAACCTGAATACAAAAAAAGGAATATTTCATGTCAAATGGGGTTCATATAAATACCACGAAAAATATATTCATCTTTATCTGTACTAACTCATACATACGGCGAATTTCAGAATACATAAGAATTAAAGGTTAAATCAACAGAGATTAAGACTAGCAGTGGCGCAAAGATTCTAAATCATTATCGACATCCATTTCAACATCAAATTACATATCGAAATAATATGTAAAAGAGGAATGGGAATTTTGTATTTTGCTGGGAGAAATAAAGAAATACCTACCCGAGTCAGGTAAAACTTTTGTTGTAAATGCTTCAGCTAAAAAGTACTTTTCCGTGCTGTCAACAATTATGGGGGCTGTAATGAAACATAGTTCAGCTGATTTACAAAAGGTGCAAAAGAAACTATATTGGTTAGAAATTCAACAACTATTTCAATATAATGAACTATTATTTATCATGAAGACATTCAATGGAAAAATGCCAGTGTAAGCATTAATCTTTATAAATCATAAGTAAAGTTTGTGTCAAATTAGATAATCAGATAACTTGAATATACCTAGAACAAAGACTACAATAGCAGCTAAAGATTTATCTGTTATGGATTCAGTACTCTAGAAGTGTCAATAAACATTAAGTAGTTGAATAAATAATTGTTTAGAATAAATTTTTATACTGTTTTATAATAACTTTTTTATGAAAGGCTCTATAAGGTCTTATTGTTTTCGTATATATGTTATGTAAGAAACTTCATACCCTCTATAAACGGAAATGTAGAAATAAAGATATGCCTGATTATTATATTTTTTTTTTGTTTTTTTTTATTTTTTTTTTTTTTTTGCTCTATCACAGTCCTCCAATTCGACTGGGTGGTATTTATAGTGTGGGGGTGCCGGGGTTAGAATTCATCCTGCCTCCTTAGGGAATCCATCCCCACTTTTCTTACTATGTGCGCCGTTTCTAGGATCACACTTCTGCACGAGTCCTGGAGCTACTTCAGCGTCTAGTTTTTCTAGATTCCATTTCAGGGATCTTGGGATCGTGCCTAGTGTTCCTATGATTATGGGTACAATTTCCACTGGCATATCCCATATCCTTCTTATTTCTATTTTCAGATCTTGATACTTATCCATTTTTTCCCTCTCTTTTCTCTTCAAACTCTGGTGTCCCATGGTATTGCGACATCAATGAGTGATACTTTCTTCTTGATTTTGTCAATCACGTCACGTCTGGTCTATTTGCACGTATCACCCTATCTGTTCTGATACCATAGTCCCAGAGGATCTTTGCCTGATCGTTTTCAATCACTCCCTCAGGTTGGTGCTCGTACCACTTATTACTGCAAGGTAGCTGATGTTTCTTGCACAGGCTCCAGTGGAGGGCTTTTGCCACTGAATCATGCCTCTTTTTGTACTGGTTCTGTGCAAGTGCCGGACATTCGCTGCTATGTGGTTTATGGTTCATTTTTGTATTGCACTTCCTACATATGGGAGAGATGTTATTTCCGTCTATCATTCTTTTTGAACTTATATTTCTGGGTTCTTGTGCCGCTGTTATCATTCCTTCAGTTTCCTTCTTTAGCTCTCTAGTCTGAAGCCATTGCCACGTGTCATCGCTGGCTAGTTCTTTAGTCTGTCTCATGTATTGTCCGTGCATTGGTTTGTTGTGCCAGTCCTCTGTTCTGTTTGTCATTCTCCTGTCTCTGTATATTTTTGGGTCTTCGTCTACTTTTATTAGTCCTTCTTCCCATGCACTCTTTAGCCACTCGTCTTTACGGGTTTTCAGATATTGCCCAGTGCTCTGTTCTCGATATTGACGCAGTCCTTACTATAAACTTAGTATCCCTCTCCCTCCCCCTTTCGTTTTCGTGTTATGTATAGTCTGTCCGTATTTGCTCTTGGGTGTAGTGCTTTGTGTATTGCATATGTTTCCTGGTTCTGATCTATGCTTGCGGAGCTCTGCCTTCGTCCATTCCACTATCCTGCGCTGTATCTGATTAATGGCACTACCATGTGTTTATGGCTTTATAATATTTCCTCCATTGCGTTTTGACTTGAGTATCGCCTTGAGTCTCTGCATATATTCTTTCCTGATCAGTGTCCTTCATCTCTTGGTGTTTTTATATCCCCTCCTTCCATTATTCCTAGGTATTTGTATCCTGTCTCATCTATGTGTTTGATGTTGCTCCCATCTGGTAGCTTTATCCCTTCAGTTCTTGTTACTTTACCCTTTTGTATTATTATTATTATTCATTATTTTTTTTTTTTTTTTTTTTTTTTATTTTTTTTTTTTTTTTTTTTTTTTGCTCTATCACAGTCCTAACCAATTCGACTGGGTGTATTTATATTGTGGGGGTTCCGGGTTGCATCCTGCCTCCTTAGGAGTCCATCACTTTTCTTACTATGTGTGTGCCGTTTCTAGGATCACATTCTCGCATGAGCCCTGGAGCTACTTCAGCGTCTAGTTTTTCTAGATTCCTTTTCAGGGATCTTGGGATCGTGCCTAGTGCTCCTATGATTATGGGTATGATTTCCACTGGCATATCCCATATCCTTCTTATTTCTATTTTCAGATCTTGATACTTATCCATTTTTTCCCTCTCTCTCTTCAACTCTGGTGTCCCATGGTATTGCGACATCAATGAGTGATACTTTCTTCTTGACTTTGTCTATCAACGTCACGTCTGGTCTGTTTGCACGTATCACCCTATCCGTCCTGATACCATAGTCCCAGAGGATCTGTTGCCTGATCGTTTTCTATCACTCCCTCAGGTTGGTGCTACGTATCACTTATTACTGCAAGGTAGCTGATGTTTCTTGCACAGGCTCCAGTGGAGGGCTTTTGCCACTGAATCATGCCTCTTTTTGTACTGGTTCTGTGCAAGTGCTGGCATTCGCTTGCTATGTGGTTTTATGGTTTTGCATTTTTCGTATTGCACTTCCTACATATGGGAGAGATGTTATTTCCATCTATCGTTCTTTGAACATATCTGGTTCTTAGGACCTGATCTTGTGCCGCTGTTATCATTCCTTCAGTTTCCTTCTTTAGCTCTCCCCACTCTGTAGCCATTGCCATGTGTCATCGCTGGCTAGTTCTTTAGTCTGTCTCATGTATTGTCCGTGCATTGGTTTGTTGTGCCAGTCCTCTGTTCTGTCTGTCATTCTCCTGTCTCTGTATATATCTGGGTCTTCGTCTACTTTTATTAGTCCTTCTCCCATGCACTCTTTAGCCACTCGTCTTCACTGGTTTTCAGATATTGCCCCCAGTGCTCTGTTCTCGGTGTTGACGCAGTCCTCTATACTCAGTAGTCCTCTCCCTCCTTCCTTTCGTGTTATGTATAGTCTGTCCGTATTTGCTCTTGGGTGTAGTGCTTTGTATTGTCATATGTTTCCTGGTTTTCTGATCTATGCTGCAGAGTTCTGCCTTCGTCCATTCCACTATTCCTGCGCTGTATCTGATTACTGGCACTGCCCATGTGTTTATGGCTTTTATCATATTTCCTCCATTGAGTTTTGACTTGAGTATCGCCTTGAGTCTCTGCATATATTCTTTCCTGATCGTGTCCTTCATCTCTTGGTGTTTTGTATACCCCTCCTTCCATTATTCCCAGGTATTTTGTATCCTGTCTCATCTATGTGTTTGATGTTGCTCCCATCTGGTAGCTTTATCCCTTCAGTTCCTCGTTACTTGCCTTTTTGTATGTTGACTAAGGCCACATTTTTCTATTCCAAACTCCATCCTGATGTCCCCAGATACAATCCTTACAGTCTGGATTAGGGTATCTATTTCCTTGATGCTCTTACCATACAGCTTGATGTCGTCCATGAATATCAGATGGTTGATTCTGTTGCTTCTTTTCTTGAGTTGGTACCCGGCTTATTATTATTATTATTATTATTATTATTATTATTATTATTATTATTATATTATTATTATTTTTATACAAATAAGACACGGGTTTTGTTAATGTTTCTCTTAATAATGATAATAATAATTTTAATTAAAGTTTAAAGATTCTTGCAGTAACATTTAATAATTTTGTGCGAGAGTAGATGAATATTAGGGAGATTTTCAAGCCCAATCAATTTCTTAAAAGCATGCGAGCGTTTTACGAAACCAAATTCGTTCAAAATTGCGAATATTTAAAAAGCATATTAACGCGTTTTAGGAACGTCGCCTCATGGTAAAATGCCAGAATTTTCGCCGAAATATTTTCACGGGGACTCTTCATGGCAAAATACACCGAAAGCTGGTGGCCGGAAACGGGAAATGGAGTTGTTGAAAAATTTTATTTCATTTTATTTTTGTTTTTTCTAAGCGATAGAAGTGCGTCACTCTACCTCTCATGAAGTTTTATGGTATATGATAACAGGGCGTACATGCAGTAAGTCTTATAATAAAATAAAACATCATAGTATATAACCCAAGAAGCCCACTTACGAAAAACGTGCCTAGAGCTGCAACGGGAAAGAAGTTCGACTGTACATAATCTCTGAAATTATGTGGAAGTACTGCTTGCTATTCGCTTTTTCATTGTTTTTTTTTTTATGTTTTGTACTCGGCAAAAAGTGTTTCCATCTTTTTCTCTTATTTAATAAAAGTTGCTAAACTAAAGAGTTATACAAAATGTTGAGCGTATTGTTTTGTACAGTGAATAACATTCACTGAATTCATTCTACATTTGTAAGACCTTTAAAGCACTGTTAATAGTTGTTGAATTATTCATTTACATTTACTGTTAGTGCTCTTTCACTATTCCCTACTCTACATTTAGGAAAATACTATTTTTCGATTTTGCAATTACATCGGAAGAATATTTGCTAAAATTCTAATTTAGGAACAAAAGGTGCGCTCTCTTTGCAAATTCCATTAGTGCTGGGGTCAAGTAAAATTACGCTATAAAATATTGCATCACTTTACAGTATATATATCGTTCTGATCGTTTTTCTTTTTTATTTTCAAGACAATAATTATTTTGAGGAAAAACAATTTTAAATATGAAAATTGGAATGTATTATCACAAGTGAAAAATAAAGCTGCATGGAAAAACGTAGCTTTACGCAGGTTTTTAAGTATTTTGTCAGAATCGTTATGAAATATTTCATTATGTTTAAATGCGAGCATTCTTACCAACCATGTCAACCGATTATTATCCGTAAAAGGATTGATATTTAATGCAAATAACAAGTGAGTGAGTTGAGTTTGACTTATCTAATGTTATCAGGTTATCATTTGTTTAGTAATCTTTCTGTTAAAAGAAAAAACCTTATTTCAAGTTAGCATATGAAATATAATAACAAAAATATTATTTTAATATATTGTAAGGACAATGCCATTTCCTGTATATATTATATATAATCATCACAGCTGTGTTGTTTCATTTACCATTCTGTAGAGCATTCTCTAGCCTTGCCTCTGATGTATAATTCACATACTAGTGGACAGCATTTGTAAGAAATTGCTTCTCTATCGTGTTCCACTTCTCCCTTAAGTGGAAGACGGACAACAACGCGGATTAATGACGATCATTAAATTGCACAATGGTGCCCGATCACTCCTTACTCAATCTCCCACTTCGTCCCAGCCCCCGACACCTAAAACCTTCAACATCATATTTTCCAGAGTCTCATGAAAAGTCGCAAATACTTGTGGTGTAATTAGTTTGCTAAATTTATTCGGCTCAGCAAAAGACAAGGGATAAGGGAAAATGTCCTGGAAATGGCTATTTAAAAGCTTATTTTTTCCTGATGGTGACCCCTTTTCAGATTAATGATATTATGAAGGCAGAGGGAACCTAATTGGAACGTTGCCTAGGTATTATTTGCGTCTTCTCAGAAATAATAGATTTGTTGTCGTCATATACGTATAATATATATAATATATATATATTATATATATATATCTATATATATATATATATAGAGAGATATTATATATATTAGATATATCGAGAGATATATAGCGAGCATATATATATAGATAGAGATAGGAGAGAGAGATAGATATATATATATTCTATAATATATATAGTATAGATAGAGATATATAGGAGATAGAGATATAATATATATAGTAGATATATATAAGATATAGGTATGTATAAGATATAGATAGTAGAGATAGATATAGAGATATATGGAATGGCTAGATCTTATTATAGAGTATTATTATAAATATAATAGGTGATTATTAAATATATATATATATATATAGATAGTAAATAATAGATATGATCTTATATATATATATATTATATAGAATATATAGAGATATATATGATTATATTTAAACATATATAGATATATAGATATTATATATATATATATATAATATATATAATATATATATATATATATATAAATATAGTATATATATATATATATATAGATACATACTATATATCTATATATATATATATATATATATATATATATATATATATATATATATACTATATATATATAAATCTATATATATACATATATATATATGATATATATGATATATATATATATAATATATATATATATATATATATATATATATATATATATATCTATATATACATATATAGGATAGGCAACTGTAATAGCCACAATGCGCTCTTAGCTTCTGGAATTCTTTATTTTTTTTGGATACGTTTGTCACTACAAACATGAAGGTCCAAGTTCAAAGATATTTTTTTGTTATTTTTGAAAAAATTTGGTGTCCTGTACCGGGAAACAAACCCAGGTACCATAATCATTAAGAGGTCACGTGCCTGGTCTCATGTCTTTGAACTTGGATCTTCAGGCTTTGTATTGAGAAGCATATCCAAAAAGAAAAGAAAAGAAAGAAAAAAAGAGCAAAGAATTCAAGAAGTTAACAGGGTATTGTGGCTATTATAATTGCATCTGTATGTACACACACATACACACACACATTGGTAGCTCCATAAACATTATTTACATAATTGTTTACGGAGCTGCCAATGTTTAGCATAATTAACAATTCCCTGCTTGCTATAAGAAAAGTTTGACCGATTTTAAATAGAACAATACTATCCACATCACAAAACAAGGTTATAAGACAAATTAGTATAGCTTTTTTACATCAAAATGCTGGGGGAACTTACATATCACGTATGCAACCCTACTGGATGATGATGTGACATAAAAAACTAAAAAAAAATCCCCTTGACCAAGTCATAAAAATCTTTGATAGCGCAGTGAAAAAATCCCTTAAAGATAAAACAGAACTACTAAGCAAATTGTCAGTCAAATTTCCTTCGCTACCTTACCTGTACGGATTAGTCAAAACGCACAGAGAAAATAACCCTATGCGTCCTATTATCAGAACTGTTGGCTCAATTTCATATTAACTTTCGAAATATATCACTAAGATCTTGTTCCCGTTACTTGGAACTAACTCAGATTCTCATATATATTATTCTCTAGATTTAGTTGATAGATTAAACAAAATTACTCTTTGCCCCACTGATAGAGTCGTTAGTTTTGATGTCTGTTCTCTTTTTACAACTAAAGTCCCTATAGACTCTATTTTAGAATACCTTAGTAATTAACTAACTCAGCATGAATTACCTCTACCTGAAGGTCACATTATTTCACTCACTAGGCTGTGCATTTGTTATTTTAAGTTTATATTCGATGGTGAATTTTATCAACAAATATTTGGCATAGCATTGGGCAACCCCTCATCACCACTCCTCTCAAACTTGTTCATGGAATTCTTTGAAAAACGCTATTTACCTCATTTCATTTATATTCCTTTAAGGTGGTGTAGATATGTTGATAATATTTTAGCTGTTTTGCCTGTTGATATTGATGTAAATGATTTACTCTCTAAATTAAAAAATCAGTACCATCTATTAAGTTTACTCTAGAATTGGAAAAAGACAGTTGCCTCCCCTTTTAGATGTTTGATACATAGAGAACCATTTCAATGTAAATTCAGTATTTATAGGAAACCAACCCCAACAATTAACTTATGTTCATTTCTATTCAGGCCACCATCTTAACTTCAAAATGTCATTTTTTTTTCTTTTCTTTTATGTTTTTGTTTTTTTACAGGCATGCGCATGTCAGTCCAAATATTTGGATCAAGAAATTGAATACATAAGAAAAATAGGGAAATATTTATGTTATCCTTCACATATATTAGATATTTGCTCAAATAAAGCCCACAAAAATAAATAACACAGAGAAAGAAAATTCTAAGATTATCAGTTTGCCTTATTTTAACGGATTTGAAAACATTAAATCATTGTTAAAATTCTTTAAGGTCAACGTTGTGTTTATTATATAACACACTAAAAGTAATGTTAATGAAATTGGCCCCAGGGAAAGCAACAACATAATATATAAAATTCTATGTAAGGACGGCCCCTCCCCCCTTTTATCTTGGACAATCGAGCTAGGGCTTAGAAGATTAAAAACAGCATAAATATTCCTTCAAAAGTGGGCAAACATCTAATGCAATATTCATTAATTTAAGTGAAAACAACCACCGGATAAGTTGGATTGGTAATTCAGTAACTGCAAACTCAAAAGTTGTATTTTCCCATCACCGACTGACGAAGACTTCACCGATGTTTCTCTATACCTGCAAATGCACATACTCTAAGCTAGTCTAGCCTATGAGATATGCTAGTTTATTTTACATTACCTGAAAAACAAGTTTAATAGTAAAGGTATCTATCAGTGCAGGTGAAATGAACCCCATATTTCATATACAATAGTTAATTTCATCGACTACTTCATAATAGGAGTTAATTTTATTGTTCGTCTCCATTTTTTGGAAGTTCTACGGAATTTTGGTTTAGTTTTCTTGACAATGGACTTAATCATTTTCTCCGGAATTTCATTTATTCATGTCTCCATTTATTTATTCATTTTGACGAATGAAACAGTTTTTGAAATAGTCAGATCCGACATTAAGTAGACGCGTTCAGGATGCAAATGAAGGAGTTTAGATCAGTCATTTATGCATCAGCTTTCACCTGAACATTTATATGCAGGTTTCTGTGCTGCTTTGGTGGGTGTTAAGTGCTCTTCTTCATTAAAGCGTCTCTGGTATTTTTGTTAACATACACTCCGCTCTTGAATGTTAAAGCGAAATTCTGTAACATGCAACTGAATGGCGTTAGTGCTTCATTCCTTTTCTCGCCTTACTTTGCATTTCCTATTGCATCTCCCCGAATGAGAACATTAGGTCGGTTCCTTTGTTGATTCAACGAACGTCCTGCCATCACAGCCATTAATTTTTTTCCCCGAAAATTCTACGGATTAAGCGTGTGATTACGTTACGAGAAAGCAGATGCATTGAAAAAGGATATTATAAGACGATTTCGAGGACTATGTTGCCTCTTGCAGTTTCACGTCCCTTTTCATATCTCTTTCGCTTATATTGTTTGTCTTCATCAGAAGAAATTTTTTGAACGTTCTATATTTTATTCATCACACAATATCTTATACCCTTTCCTTTTTTTATGTCAATTAACTTTCCCTTGTGATATTGCAACTTATTCGTTTGGGCGCATGGAAAAATGTACAAGCAGACAGGTTGACAGATTTTTTAGACTGGCAGTTTGAAGCAACATCACTTTTCAAATGCCTAGTCTGTAGTTTTAATTATTGATTTTGTGTATTTTTCCTTATGATCATGGTCTCAGTGGATTTTTCTTTTTATTATTTTAACTCTCCGCACTGCTTCCTTCACATATTTTATTCTTCTTTGGTCCTCGGCCTCTTCTACTTTGTTCTATCAATATTTGTTTTCTTATATTCATATTTGATTCTATCATTAGTAAGCCATTAATAATTATCTTGGGAAAATGATGGATTATCTGCGTATCGCCTGTCCTTCTTTTGTTCGCCTCTTCCCTCCGCCTTCTCCTTCTCCTCCTCCTCCTCCTCCTCCTCCTCCACTTTCCCAGTGCACATTGCAAAGATTCCATGGCAGTCAAAATCCTTGCATACAATAGCACTGTATATATGGTATATAACATAACTGGAAATTTGTATTGTTCTCCACTGCATGAAACTAAAATTCCATGCTTTTGATCCACGAAAAAACAAAGGTTTATTAGGAGCCTCCGTCCCCATCCCGTCAAAGAGCAGTGCTATGAATTTCTGGGTCAGATGAGTTAAATAATTAGTTCAAATCATTATTAATGATGAGAGAGAGAGAGAGAGAGAGAGAGAGAGAGAGAGAGAGAGAGAGAGAGATGTTTGTGGGTCTGGACACTGGTGCCAGGCTAAGAAGAGGTGCAAAGTGGTATAAATATGCCTAAATGGGAGATGTAAACTTATAAATAAAGATGTTACCTACTCAAGCGGAAAAATTATTTCCTGAATAGTTTACAAAGGAATGCAACTGTTGAATCAACTTTGTGGTGAAAATACTCCTTTGGAAAAGACATTCCCAAAGACATCGTATATCTCCGACTGATTTGAGGGAAATATTTCTCTTACAGCAGATGAATTTATACATCCCTCTCTTACTGTCTTTAGATCTGGACTCAGCGGGTTAAGGACGACGATCCTTCTAGATCGAAGTCTTTTGTCGCTGTTTCCGAATTATAGTGCTGTTAATGCCGGTTTGTATTCATTTG
>NC_061097.1:7467143-7474643 GCF_015104395.2 Macrobrachium nipponense | reverse complement strand
ATATATATATATGTATGTGTGTATGTATGTATACACACACACACACACACACACACACACACACATATATATATATATCATATATATATATATATATATATATATATATATATGTGTGTGGGTGTGTGTGTTTGTGTGTGTGTGTGTGTGTGTGTGTGTGCGCGCGTGTGTGTGTGGGTGTTCTGTGTGTGTGTGTGTGTGTGTGTGTGACTATGTGGGTATGTGCGTGTGCATTTCTACATGTGCAAATTCCATTTCAAATTAAATCCCCTCTCTAGAGAGGATGGTAGTTCCTGGCATCGTTTCTCTCTACTCATGAATGCTTGTGCAATATGTGATTATGCATCCATACGTTACATTCATCACCCCTGACTAATAAATAATTTGCTCAACTGCCTCATACACCCTTTAAAGACAATCAGAAACTTAGTCCTAATACCAAATCTGGTAATAATTCAAAGAAAACTCAAAATCACGTGAGTCAATAAAATGGAAAGGTAAATCTACATAGTATGCCTGTTTGATTTTGTTATTTAAAGTATAAAGCAGAAAGCTTTCGACGACCTGCACGGTCCTCCTTAACAAAGAGGACCGTGCAGGTCATCGAAAGCTTTCTGCTTTATATTTTAAATATAAAACAAACAGACATACTATTGTGGATTTACTGTTCCAAATCTGGTAATGAAATAATCAGGTATCCATTCCTAAATCGACAGAAGTGGCATTTTAATTAACTATGTACTTGATGCTTAGATTTGCGACCATATTATGCGTTCATTTTCCATAATGCTCTGTTCTCTTCCCATATTTTTTCTTTTTTGAATTTTGTAATTGAGCAAACTGTCCAAATTGCAAACCCTACACAAGTATAAATTGCTCTATTCAAATGATCTGAGATAAACTTTTGCTCCAGCTTATAGTTATGCAACATATTTCTAAGTATATATTTTGTGGTCCCGATTTGGCCTTCCGGACATCCGCCGCCAAAACAATATTACCAACTTCCGCTAGAAAATCCAAGTCTAAGACTACAGGCAAAAGTTTTAGTAATTCATTTGTATAACCAAAACCATTTGTAAGTATATCAGCTGTTTTCCAGAATTTGATAAATTATGCCTTTCTTGCGCAAATTGTTCTTATCAGAAATCTGTGAAAATAAATAAGTAAGCCTCATCTCTACAATATAATAGTCAATTTCAGTGGACAAATTTTTGCATTCATATAATCACTACTTTTCAGTCAGCGAATTATCATAAAGTAACCAAGTAACTAAAGGAAGCTTAGATGACACATGTTTTATGAACACAGAAACACCCCCCAAAAAAAGCAACTTTCTGCAACTAAAATATATTCAACAATTTAGAGAAACAGGAAACAGGTATTTCGATGGAACGTAAAGAAAAAAAAATGCAATTTGAGACTGAAGTCTTTGGGTATCATTTGTACTTCTGACTAATAGTAGAGTGAAGCCATGTGCTTCGTGATAGAAACGTGAAATTAGTATACTTGGTTCTGTAGGTCAATGATCGTCCTCTTTTATCAATGCGTAAGAGAGAGAGAGAGAGAGAGAGAGAGAGAGAGAGAGAGAGAGAGAGAGAATCTAGCCTTATCAAAAGTTTGGAGTTCATTACAATCGGGAAGGCTGCCTTAAGCATTAATGTTACCTACATCAGCGACGTTGAAGAGGAAGCTTTAGAAAAGTTTTGATCTGCATTATCTTGATGAGTTCAGACTTCAGTCTCCTCTTCATCAGAACAATATGGCCATGTTCTCTGTTTGATCCTCGTAATACCTCAAGATCTGGTTCTTTTCGGCACACACACGTACACACACACACACACACACTCCCACGAGCTGAAATAACATCTATCTTTCTTTTTTTTATTTCCATTCATATACCTCTTTCCTTTGAGATGCGTATCTCCAGATGCTTTACCCTTCCGTCACCTATATATATATATATATATATATATATATATATATATATATATATATATATATATATATATATATATATATATATATATATATATATATATATATATATATATATATATATGCATTTTACTGTGAGATTGCCGGGCCTCTCAATATCTCTATCCTATTCGCGATCCACCACTGTCGATTGATATAAGATACATGATTTTGAATACTTAAGTCAATCGCAGCTTCATACGTTTCTGGAGGCATTCGCCCTAATGGCTTGTCCTTGATGAAAAGTTTCAGGTACACGCAGATACTAATATATATATATATATATATATATATATATATATATATATATATATATATATATATATATATATATATATATATATAAAGTATTTTGCCACGAAGGAAAAATGAAAAAACGAGTTTGGCCGGGTACTTTCGGTCCTATTCGGACCCTTTACTGAGGGTCAAAATAGGACCGAAAGTACTCGGCCAACTCGTTTTTTCATTTTTTCCTTCGTGGCAAAATACCTTTATTTATATATATGGAACTTGCTGTGCAAGACTCCATGTTTGTTTTTAACCAGCAACTCTATTCGCAGGTCGATGGAGTTGCTATGGGATCCCCTATAGGCCCCATTTTTGCGAATTTTTTTATGTGTGACTTAGAAACAAAATTTTTAAATCAATGTGATTCTTCCTTTAAACCAGCATACTACAGGAGATATGTAGACGACACTTTTGCTCTTTTTAAGTATCCTTGGCAAAGCACACAGTTTCTGGAATATATTAATCAGCAACACCCAAATATTCAGTTTACGATGGAGGTGGAGAACAGAGACAGTTTGCCATTTCTCGATATCAATATTACAAGAAGTAATTCTGAATTCACCACAGCTGTCTATAGAAAAAAGACCTATACAGGTTTAGCTAACACTATTTATAGTTCATGCCAAAGAACCTTCAAATTAAACACCATTCTACTCTTGTCCATAGAGCATTAAAATATTCGTCTAACTGGCCAACTTTCCATAATGAAATAGAATTTTTATTAGGTTTTTTTCCAGAAAAATTCCTATCCCGAAGACGTTGTCCTTAGAGTTATCAATAAACTTTTAACCAAATTTCTCCAGCCACCGTTGCACAACTTTGATGTTCCTAAGAAACTGTTCTTTGCTTCCATCCCTTTTGTGTTTGATACAAAATTCTCACGTAGACTAACACAGATCATTGAACAAGAAATTCCCTGTCTTCAGTTAAAACTTATTTCTAATAATCCATGCAGGATAGGTTATTTTTTGTTTTTCAGCTGTAAAGATCGCTTGCAATCCTTCATGAGATCTAATGTTGTATATAAATTCACATGCCCTGGATGTCCCGGGCTCTACATCGGATCTACTCGTAGGCTATTGCAAGTGAGATATTGCAGCCACATGGGTTTCAGTTTTCGTACAGGCCAGAGAATTAAGCAACCAGAGTTTTCTAACATTAAAAATCTTCCTGCTATATGCAAAATAGAGGTTTTGAAACAGCACTTCTCTATTATTGGTTATACAAAGGACCCAGATCATCTAACTACTCTGGAGTCCTTACTTATCAAAAGGCTCGTTCCCTCTTTGAACAATCACACCACAGCTTCCCCTCTGTATTTGGCATAACTGACTTTTTGTGTTGGACGTCAGGTTTTGCTATTCCTTCTTCGTCTTTTGCCTTGGATGGTTGGTGTCTTAGTTCTCTCTCTCTCTCTTGTTTTTACAGTAACTATTTTTTTTACTTTTAACTTCTGCTTTTCTTTTTTAAACCATTAATTTTTAATTACCTTGTAATTTTGTGAATTCCTTTTTATAATGTACTTTTACTTATTGTTCACAGACTGATGATGCACCGAGAATTGTGTGCGAAACGTTTTAATAAACTATGGCATTCTACTAATATCATGATACCCCCTGAAGTATTATTATCTTCGCCGACTAGAGACTCTATATTTATATATATATACATATATATATATATATATATATATATATATATATATATATATATATATATATATATATATATATATATATATATATATATATATATATATATGCTGGACATCCAAGTTAGTAGATTTTTCAAAGAACAAAAATCTGACTCAAGCTTGGGCTCAACGACCCTATTGGGCGGAGCACTACACTGGCCAGGCGTAGGCACTGGCAGTGGCTCAACAGCAGGGCTGGAATATAACCTCTAGGAATATGATTAGCTACTCCAGTCGTACAAATCCTACTTTTGTGGGTCTGGTGACCCTCAGTCGGAAAGTTAGGAGTGTCAGCTTCCAATTATTGATGCCTTCAATAGTTACGGGATTGTTGGATTCAATGATCTCCCCATTAGGTACCTTGTAGCGCCTTATAAGGGAGGTTTGAGCGCCCGTGTCCTAATATGTAGAGACCTGTTGAGCACGGTAACGACCTGGAGGAGGTGCAACAAAAATAGGCCCCACATATGGGGTCCCATATGTGAGCAACGCCGGTGGCAGATTTCTTCTCAGGGCAATCCCTGAAATTCGTCGAATGCTCGTATTGCTTACAAGTATGGCAGTAAACCAGGCTATAAGCTCTACTAGAAATTCTAGATGATATGGGGTAGTCCTGCATAATTTAAGATGAGTGGTAGCAAAAGACTTAACAATGAACAGAAAGAAGCACGCAAATATATGGATGTAATAAAGTATCCACGCATCATTGTTAATTATTAAAACTCCAGTCCTGATTTCTTATAATACATCATAATTGGCTTTCAATGAGAGAGAGAGAGAGAGAGAGAGAGAGAGAGAGAGAGAGAGAGACTCAGTAACAATGCATAAGGTTCAATGCACTTGGTTTAGCTCGAAACTTTGATGGGTCATTTCTTCTCTAAAAGTCTCTGATGGCATAAATCTTCTAGAAAGAAAATTCCTTCTGGGATTTCCCACCTGACGTCTTTTCGATATTGATTGGATAATATGAACAAGAAGTGAGCGAAAAGGTAAAAAAAAAAATGGTAAGAGGAATAAGTTATGAAAGTGAAAATAGGAAATCTAATTATTTTGTTATTATTTTGCAGATGAAGGAATTTAATATTGCATGTAATTATCTAATTAAGCCTTAGAAAACTCTCCTCAAAGACACATGGAGATAAAAGGGGAAACGCTTAATGGACAATATCCTCTTTTTCTCCGATAAGAGAGAGCGAGGGAGAAACTATTCCCATCTCAGCAGTTTCGCAAAAGTATTTCATCCTTTTCTTATTGAATCAGAGTAATAATCGTTATCAAAAATTGATTGTTTTTTCGCAGAAATATTATATCTATTTTGTTTACTGATTCATCTTTATATTTCATCTAAGATACTTGATAAAGAACACGTAAATCATAATATACAGAAGTAACAAATAAAGGGATGGACCGGAGATATTAGCATCCAGTCAGTGGCATCTTGGTATAATCTCCCGCGGCCAGATTCATGCATTTTCATTTGTGCAGTGAATAATTTGAAGCCTTTAGTCCATTAGTACTACACTCAGATCCCACTGAGATACGACAATTTTCGAGGGAAGGATGACATTTCCTTTCACGCAGGACGTCCCGACTTCCTAAATAAGGAATCATCCTTCTTTGCCTTTCATCGGCATTTGAAGGAAACGTTAATCAGATCCATCTTACCGGGTGTTTCAAAATTAGAGCCCTCCCCTCCACAGAACAAATGGAAAGTTATGAAGTTTACTGCTAAAGCCTATCTCCAAGTACATTATCTTAAGTTTCTATTAAGCTATTTTTCATTTTATATTTCTTGTATTATCAGACTGAGTGACGGAGTTAGATACAGCCATGGATAACGACTCTGAGGAAATCAGATGGATTGACCGAATTTGGGCTATAACCTTCAGAGAGGCCAGGGATAATGGTGGATCTTTCATTTCACGTTCCTGGATAGCTAAATACATTAAAAGAGAGGAATCCTATGTTAAAAGAAACCGGAACAAAAATCCATATGACTGTCATTGTGAAAAGAGTGAGAATCTTGGTAGGCCTTAAGTCTTTTTACAGGAGTCAAAAGACATCATAGCTGAGGCAGTGGGTAGACCAAGAAAGTCCTACATAAATTGGCACTTGAACTAGAAACAAAAAAGGGGAAATAAGATATGTTATAGTGCTGTACATCGTGAATTGAATAAATCTGGTATCAAGCCATTTCATGTTATCAGGAAGCCCAACATCACTCAGCAACAGAGAGAAAAGACTGTGCATGGTTTTGTGGTTCATTTCTGAAAGATTGGGATAAAGCTGACTTTCTCCATGTTGCTGCATGAGATGAATTCTTCATTTACACAGTCAGGAAGCCAAATCATAAAAATGACATCATTTAGGCTGCAAAGTTGGATAATATCAGTGATGATGTGAGCTATCGCCAAGATTTGAAATTTCCTGAATGTTAGGGAATTTTTCTGTTTCACAGCCAAATGGTTAATGTGGATCATCAAAGAAAAACGACAGTCATGGAATGGCAAATACTTCAGAGAAACTGTGCTTACTGGTGGAGTATTTCCATTCCTCAATGATCCTGAAAATGTGCTATCTGTTGAAGAAGTCACATTTTTGCATGATAAGGCACCATGTTTCAAGGGTCTTCAGACACAGGAGCTGCTTGAAATAGTGGTATCGATTTCCTCTCGTCAAGTGAATTTCCAGGTAGCTCCACTGACCTTAATGTGTGTGAAAACATTGGTAGTATCTTAAAGGATCGTGTTGAAGTGCGCAGAGTGAACTATGATGGTATACCAAGCCTCGATGACCTGCGAAGAGATGTGACAAAAGTGCTCAGGGAAACAGAGTTTGAGTGTCAGCTTTTTTGCGATTTGCTAAAACCATGCCTCTCAAGAATGTAGGCTGTGGTACAGGCAGATGGAGGCCACACAAAATATTAGATACTCAGAGAGAAACTTGAATAAATACTGTACATGCAGTGGGAAGGCCTTCTTGTAAAGCTTCTGATTAACTTGGAAAAATTACTTCCTACAATTATTCCTGACTGTAAAATCTGCTATTCCCCGTTTAGTATTAATAAATCACATGAAATTTTATCGTCACCAAATAGCAATATTGTCCCTGTAATAATTAGCTCAATGATTTTTGGACCTCTCTAGATACTCTTTATTTTTATTTGTTTTTCACTAATTAACATTATTATATTTACGACCTAGAAATAGAGGTTAAAATTCACTTAATTAAATGGAAGAAATATAAGCACTACGTTTTCTTATTAATAATTTAAAGTGATTAGTAATGTAATATTATGACAGTAACGCTTTAATAATAGATGAAAAACTCTGGAGTCAATTGTTTCGATCAAAGTTTACGAGGAATATAGATGGGAGGAAAAATTCTTATAATGCTGTTCTTAGATTCGACAGACAACGTTCCCTAAAATGAATATAAAATTTTCTATTTATTTTTAAGGGTTAAATACCGTTCATTTCAGGAGACATTTCTGCAGGACGCTATCACCCTGAGTGTGAGCAAACTCTGCATTCAGCCAATGCAGG
>NC_061097.1:7461722-7466643 GCF_015104395.2 Macrobrachium nipponense | reverse complement strand
TCTAATAGGGCTGGTCCGAAGGATTAGAATAAAATTAAATACCAGGTTCTAGGCCTGAGGCTAAGCTCTGGAAGCGAATAGTTCATTCATTGTGCAAACGAATGAGTGAAAACTATGCTGAAAAGTGCAAAAAACCTCACGCTTCCTCACTGGAACACATGCACTAGAACACGTGCACACAATAAATTACCCACGTATCCATACATACAAACAAAATAAAATCGGAATAGGTTAAGTAATATATAAATTTTTTATTCAATATATGACCTAAAGAGTTTTGTATTTTCATCATTTACTTATATTTGTATTTGATCAGATAAACTTAATTATATCTCTTCATAAACATAAGTTTAGAAGAACTGAAAATGCAGTAGATTGTGGTAAAATTCCTCTCACTATTTTATTTCCAAAAGTTGATAGTCGCTGTTGGTCATACTTTGGACATTCTTACAACACATGTCTGGCCGATATTATTACCTTGTACTCTGAGCACTCGGGACCCGATTCATGTGGCTGCTCATTAAGTGTCTGGGTGTCAGACGAGTTTGGCCTATTGACAGACAAGTCAGAATAATTTACGTATATCTGTCTCTGTGATATAATTAATTCCATTTTCTAACACAAGGTTTTCTTTTTTTTATTTATTGTTTTCAGGTTCTTCATTCCATGCGTTTTGCCATTTATGTACAATAATTGTTTTTTTATATATATCTTGAATAGTAACTGAAAGGGACGTTTACATTTGCTCTTATTATCTGGACTGCTTCTTTATCTGCTATATCAGTCCCTTCGTTTCCTTTTATCCCTACTTGGGAGTGAAATCTTAATTTGCTGTACAATATATGTTCACATTCAGCTCTAATTGGGAAAGGTGGTACATGATTATTTATAAATAAATTTCTTAGAGCACTTTTCATTGTTATTAGCTCTCTGTGGAGAAAGAGGGATAATTCACCACATTCAACGTGTAAAGATGATTTTGTTGATGATCTAAAGGCTCCTTGAATTATTCTAAAGACTTCATTGTGAAGACAGCCTAAAACTTTTAGCGCTGCGTCCGATGCTGAGCAATATACTTCGCTTCCATAATCCATAATAAACAGCACTGTTGCTTTAACCTATAGATGGATGATTTTGTCATATGTTATTCAGAATCTCGAATAAAACTTGCAGAACGAATCATTAATAAAAACATAATAAAAATAGAGGAATGGGCCTCATCTGTAGGCTTTAAATTTTCCGGAGATAAAACTCAAGCTATCATGTTTTATATAAAAGAAAAAAAAATAAATGGAGAAAAAGGGTGAAGAAATATATTTAAAAATCAGAACAGAAACCATAGCATACCAACTGGCCAAACAGAAACATTTTTGGGGTTAGTATTCGATACTCACTTAAATTGGAAAGCCCAAATAATATGCATAAAATCAAAATACAAAAGAGCATTAAATCTCATAAATTAAAAATAAACTATAGAACACTATAGACATATTGCCTCCTCAAGCAGTGTTCGATAGCTTTTTTTTGTTTTTGTTTTTTTAGATATAATATATATTTTATTACGTGTTATTTAGGCTTTCCAGTTCAAGTGAGTATCGAATACTAACCCCAAAAATGTTGCTGTTTGCCCTATTGGTCTACTAAGTTTTCTGGTCTGAATTCAAAATCTATTTCTTCCCCTTTTTTCTGCATTTTATTTTGTATAAAACATCATAACTTGCGTTTTATCTATGGAAAATTTAAAGCCTACAGATGAGGCCCTTTCATTTAATTTTATTATGTTTTTATTGATGATTCGTTCTGCATGTCTTATTCGAGATGCTGAGTAATATATGGCAAAATCATCCATCTACAGATCACTTTCAATGCCAATAGGTAGATTATTGCTGGTATCACTAATTGCTAATTTATAGTGTGCCGCTAAAAAGCTTCCTTGTGGAACACCATTTTCAAGTGGAAATGTAATGAGGAAAGCATAATTAATTCTCACTTGGAAACTGCGATTTGTCAAAAAGTTTTGGATAACGTTTTTACTATAGCATACCTCCATGTAGTATTGTATACCTTGTCAATGTCTAAAAAGACACATACAGTAATTAATTTTCGTTCAAACGTTCTTTGTATATGCATATGTCCTTCTAAGTTAGAGAATCTAGTGTAGACCTGTCACATTTTGACCCAAATTGAGTGGGAGTAAAAATTCAATTCTCTCGAATGTACCATGTTAGTCGAGAATTCACCATATCCTTTAACAAATTGAATAAGCAGCTTGTAAAAGAAATTGGTCTGTATACATATATATATTACAGGGATCCTTTCTAGGTTTGGGGATATGAATTATTATAGCTTTATGGCATTCATCAGGAAATACATTTCGAAGCCATAAATGATTATAAAACTGCAATAAGTATTACATTGCCAAAGATGCTAAGTGGCAAATCATCTCAAAACACATTGTCATCAGGAGCAGACTTATTGCTGTTCGAGAGACCATATTCCAGTTCTTCCATAATAAATGTTCTATTATAATATATATATTCTATTGCTTCGGAATTTATTATTAATTCTATATTATTTTTCTTTGTGCTGAAATACTCATCCAAATTTTTATCACTTCTTACATTTGTTAAGTTTTCTGTGATTACAATAATTATTTCTCTTGGATCAAGTATTGACTTTCCATCTTTCAGTACGTCATGCGTACCATCGATTGACCTGAATTTTTCCACCTTTTTGTATAAATGATTCTTTCTTGCATTACTTCCTTTTCAAACTTGGCCGATATTTTGCTGTATAGAATTTTAATGTATACATTTCTAGTATTAATATAGTCATTTTTGTCCTTTTTTTTTTGCTATTACTGGCATTGTCGTATTTATTTTAAAGAACTTTCCGTTCAAATTATATAACCATCTCCCTATTCAGCATTTTATATTTATTAATTCTGTTAACTTATCTGACGCCCCTGGAACTTTGCATTTTGCTGAATGGAGATTTGGGTTTGGTATTGCTTTATCAGCAGCATTTTTAATGAAATCAACAAGAAATATATGAGTTTCATTATGGTTTTTTGAATATTGAAATGGTAGGATAGTGTAGTGTGCATTTTATGTCGCTCCCAACCTGCTTTATAAATGTTACAGTGACGAACATGCTTCGTAAGATTATTTTCTTATAAGGAAATTAATATTAAGAAATGATCACTGATGTGCCAGTCATTCCAATCCAATCTGTCAGCTATACTTGCTGAACTTAGAGTTAAGACTACTGAGGAAAATGGTCCATGTGCTAATTTCGCCATGACTTATACAGTGCATGTCATTTGAAGCTATGAACTCTTCTATTTTACTCCTTGCCCTATTTAAGGTTTTACAATTACAGTCCCAAATCGGATTGTGAGTATTAAAATCAGCTACTATTCATGTAGGTGGGTGTTTGGGATTGTTAAGTAAATCTTTAAGTTTATCAATGTCGTAATTTTTATTAGGTTGGTTGTATAGATTATGAATTACATATAATTATTATTTTTTACTTGTACTTTGATACTTGATATTCGCAAGTCATTTAAGTTTACATGTACTCTGGCATAACATACTTTCCTTCCTCCTCTCTAGATGTAGATACTACGGTATATTTACCTTTTGTTGATATTGTTTTGTTGACATGTTGGAAACATAATATCTTCAGTTTATATTCCTTTAGTAACCGTTGTATTTCTCCCAAATGTAATCTGGTCTGTAGACCACTCAAGTTCCATTACATAATATAATTAATGAGAATAGTATGTTAATGTGTTTAAGTGTTATTTTCTTTTTTGGGGGGATTATCAATTTGCATTTTCCTTAAAATTTAATTACGACATTTATTTGTTTTTTTCTTATAAAATATTAGGTGTCCAATGGACTTAAAAACTTTTTCGTGAGTGTTCCGACCAGTATTTTCTAAATTTCTGTATCTTATAGAATTTTGTATAGTTCTTGTTAAAATGTCTTTTTCTATGCTCTAGTGTTTGTTGCACAGTTCAATAAACATTTACATGTGTTTTTATGTGTCTTTTTTCGTTTACTCTTGCTGCACCAATTATTGGTGTTGGAGTAATCTTTTTCCCATCATATAATCATACATGTCGTTGTTTTGTTCCTCTACTATTTCTTTGATGTTTTGGATATCTGGTTCCATTGGTTTTATTATCATTTAGGGATAAACAGTTACATTATAATATTTTGGTTCATGTTCTGTCTTTGAGCGTCCGTCTTTAGTTTATTTGATGTACCCCCAATAATAGTCGGTTTTTTGTTATGGTGGAGTGCTCTCTAAAGTCCTCTCTTTTTCTTTAGTTTCTAATTCATCGTAACTTTCTTATAATATTTCTGTGGTACTTGTATTGTCATTTTGTGCTTCCATTTCTCTTAATATCACACATGAATTTGAACAAATATTTGTCTGCGTTTCTTGGCTCTTTGCTGTATTTGTTTCTTCTTGCAAAGCAGTTATTTTTGCTTCGGATGAACCTATTATGATTTTGTTAGTCTGATCGATTTTTATTTTTGTTTTACGGTTTTAATTGTAATTTGGCTTCTTACACTGGCATTCCTGTTCTCTCCTGACGTAATTTCAATTTTGTATTATATATATAATACACATATTCCTAAGATCTTGCATGGTGATTTTGTCTACAGTTCACACATTTTAGTTCACCACACCTCCACTGTGTGGTATGTTTGTCAGATACACAATACGCACATACAGATGTATTATGGCAATTTTTCCTTGTATATCCATACTTACCATGGTTCTGGCACTGTAGTGGTTTTGGAACATACAGTCTTAGCTCCGTGCTTTGGCCCATAATCTTCATTCTTAAGGGTAATGCATGGCCTTAAATTTTCATCTTTGCTATTCTCAGATTGTGTTTCCATTT
>NC_061097.1:7449222-7456722 GCF_015104395.2 Macrobrachium nipponense | reverse complement strand
CATCAAGACATTGGAAACTAAAAGGGATTTTGAAGGTCTCTCGAGAAAAAGAAGACATTTTGAAGCCTCTAGATAGAATGTGGGTAGTCAGGAGATTCACATTTCTGGTAATAGAAGCACTGGGGGGTCTTATGGAAACTTACCGAGATCACTCAGTCGTTGCCTTATATACCAAATCCCGACTTGTTGGTAAGAGGTGAGTGAGAAGTTAAACCGTAGAGAGAGAAAGGTGATAATCAATTTATTAAAAGAAATATTGCTTGAAACCACAGGTAACATGAATGAGGGATACCTTTTTTTACACATAGGAACGTCTAAAATTTAACGATGAAGGATCCCCGGCTTTAATTACCAATGATGCAGCCAATGGCATTCAAAGACCAAACCTCCACTAATCCCTTCCACATCCTCTTTCATTAACTCGTTTTAAATGAGTGGCAACTCTTTTCACTGACAAGATCCTGGATCATTAATGGGATTCTGTTTTGAGCTGTGAAACAGGAGGAAGGCCCTTCTCTCTTTTTTTTTTTTTTTTTATCTTTCATTACAAAAATACAATTATATTCCAATAATTTACATTATTTGGATAATTCTGTTATTACAAAAATATAAATATAAACTTAAATTGTTATAAACTTAAATTGTATTTTGTTTCAATATCAACATGAATCAAAATCAAAACGTACAGTTTAAAAATTCTTTGGTTACATACTTGTAAATATTGCTTGTATATCTACATTTAATATACACCCTTTCTGCTTCTAATTTCTTTTTTAAAAGAACAATTACATTTTGGCAGCTATTGTTGTGTTTATAACACATCCACAGACAATACAAATAGCCGGTGATCAACAAAACGGCAGTGTTTTTATCAACAATTGATTTAGCTTGCATATCATAGAATAATAGTTTCAAGAAATCATAATCATTTAGTTTACAGCATTTCCTAAGAACAGAATTAAACCATTTACTATATTTTTCTTTTCTCTACAGAAGTAAAAAATATGCATTTGATACTCGTTTTCACTACACTGGTCACATTTTGAGTCTTGTTTTAATTTCATCATATGGAGCCTTTGGTTTGTTGCTAGTGACTCATCAATATACCAAAACACAAATTCCCTTTCCTCCACTTTAATGAATGTGCTATTAACATTTCCCCAAATATTTCTCCATTTAAGTGTGGGATAATTATTTTCTACCACTGGGGCTTCTTTCCTCCAAATGATTGAATACATTTCTCTGTTATTTATATATGGAAATAATTTGTTGTGATATGCTTTCCTAATATCATCTACTGCCAAAGAATAGTATTCACGGGTAAAATATGCTATTCCTGATAAATTATCTAATTGTAACATACCATTCAGTCTTACAGAACAATAATACCTGGTTAACCCGTTACAGTTTATTAGACTTTTTAAACAAGTTACACTGAATATTGATCTTGCCTTTTCTTCAATACTTATTATCCCTAATCCTCCTTCTAACTTTGACAAATGCAGGGTACTACGTTTTACAGGTCGATACATACCACACCATACATACTTGAAAATAATTGCATTCACCTTTTGAGCTTGTTTTTTACTTAATGCAAGTATGTGAGCTACATACCACATTTTGGACAATATCAAAGAGTTGATTATTAGTGCTTCCTGGTACAGTGTTAGATACCTTTACACAACATGTTAACTGGCTTTTCAATTTTTTTCTCTATATCTCACCAATTTATTTCACAGGTTTCCGCATACGAATTGCTGAAGTAAATGCCCAAAATTTTAGCACAGTCCACAGCTTTGAAACAAGTTAACTTCGTCTCTTCTGCCAGACCATTCACCAATTCCTAAGATAACAGATTTTTCTTTGTTTAATAATGAGCCAGTTGCTACTTCAGATTTCTTTATTTCATAGTGAATCTCTATTAATGAATCGTCGTCTGCAAAAATTACTGTTGTATCATCAGCAAATCCCTGTACTTTAATTTTGTCATTGTCATTGTTTTTATTGGTTTTTAATGATAGGTACAATGATTCTTGGAAAATTACATACAATATCATTGAAGTGGACAGCCTTGTCTAACCGACCTTCTTACATTAAAGGTGTCTGTAAATAGTCCATTCACACATAACATACTTTTATATTCTTTATATAATATTTTTAGCCATGAAATAAATTTAACTGAAAATCCAAACTTTTCCATAATTCTTAAAAGAAATGGCAAGTTCACCCTATCAAAAGTTTTGGACCAGTCAAAGTTAAACATCCCTGCATTTAGATGATTTTCTCTTGCATAATTCATTATGTCTCTTATTGTATTATTGCAGTGAATTATGAATCTGTTTGGAGTACCACAATATTTTTTAGGTGATATGATTTTTCCAATTACAAGTTTCAAACGATTTGCCATTGTTTTTGCTAGAATTTTATAATCAACATTTAACAAAGTGATTGGTCTCCAGTTTTCAACCACTTCTAAATTTCCACATAGTTTTATTATTCCTAAATTTTGTGATTCCGATAACTTTCTTTCTTCCAGCATACATTTCGTTACCTCTGAAAAATCGTTTTTGATAATATACCAAAATCGATTATAAAACTCCACAGTTAATCCATCACTTCCAGGTGATTTTCCTTTATTCATTTTATTCAATGATTCCCATAATTCATATATATTAAATTCCTCCTTTAAAAGTTTATTGTCCTCTTCATCTACCTTTCTTTTACATTTCTCAAGCAAATATGATTGATCTTCAATAAATTCATACATTACTTTAAGATGGTCTTTAAGATACACAAGAACAGCCTTTGTATCCGTTAGCATATCTTCTTTACCAGGTAATTGCCTTTCTGCTGTTTCTCTTTCCCAAGCAGGTGCGATAAAAATTTTTCCCCTTCCACTTGATCTTTTAATTTTGCTCTTATTTTTACTCCTTCACAAAGTTCATTTTGAAGACAGTTTATTTTACTTTTCAAAGCATAAATTTCATCATATTTATCATTCCAAGCGTTACATAAGCCATATAGATATTTTAATCAATATTGCAATAAATTTATTAAAACATATTTTTCATTGGATACCCTCGTTGGAACTTTAATGAAGAGCCTTTTACATTCCTTTTTAGCAAATTGCCACCATTCAATTACATTTTTAAACCTGTCTATTTTAAGTTTTACATGACTCCAAAAGCATTCAAAGTTTTCACCTATTCCTTCTGTCTCCAGTAAAGACGCATTCAATTTCCAAAATCATTTTCCTTTTTGCACATCGCCTATCCTGAATTTAGCAATGACCACACAATGATCAGAGAAGGCCACAGGCACTGTATCAGTACTTAACATATTATGGAGTAGCTGTTTAGTATATAGGCGATCTATCCTAGAACCATAGCATTTTCTAATGTAGTTATATTTTGGAATGCCTTTACAAGTGCATGTATTAGGGCTGTGCCTTGTATGATAAGGCGCCCTATGAGGTAATGTTAGACTAGCGATAATCTATACGCTAAGTCGGTTGGTATTGCACTTCCATCTTCAATGGAGTGTCTGGGGTTTTGTAGATCACTTACGAAGTCGGTATTATCTTTACGACGATGTGTTAAACTCATGGTTCGGTGAGGTTCTTGTAGAAAACACTAAGTATAAAAAATTATATATTCTTCTGAAGTTTTACATGGTGAAGATCAGGTATGATTGTACAAGTCTTCTAATAACGATAGCTTGATCGCTTCTGCCAATGATAATGGCTAATCCTATTCCTCTACATGATAAAGCTTAGGTAAAGAGGTACAGGTCTTCTAATGACGATCACTAACTCTGTTCTGCCTGTCTACCATCTCTGTTACAAGTTATGAAGGAACAGACAGTAGTTCGAACATATGAACATACATACAATGACATAGTTTCATACGAACACACAGTCGAATGAGACACGCTAGAGATCACGTAGGCCGTTTGAATAATAGGTCGGGGTAGTTGTCTCAAGCAGGGAGCTTGGACTAATGTTTATAAACAATTGAATGACTACAGGTGACGGCATGTTATCTTAGCTTACATACTTATTGTATACGTCATCTTTAGCGTCTCTAGTCTGATCACATTCCTGCAAGCAATCTGGTTGACCTCTTTAGTTTTAGACTTTTATATATATGGACTAACATTCCATATTTTTATTATGTAAACACTTACACATGTTACATCTTTTAATTCAACATTTTTTTATGAAGTTCTGCAATGATTTTGCCACTAAATTGTCCTTCCCTGTACTAACATCTCTGCTGGATGTAACACAATTAAAATCCCCTCCGAAAAGTACATTTTCCACATTTTTACGAAAATAATATAAGATTTTATTGTAAAAAAATTCTTCTCTTTCTTTCTTTTTATCTGTACCTGAAGGGGCGTAAATATTCACAACTGGAGTTTCATGATTTAAACCAAATATTTTAGCTCCTATTATCTGTCCCTCCGTATCTATTTCCTTGCTAATGACAGATAAAGATTTAAACTTATTTATACAATCCTTTAAGATTATTACTTGGGTTTAACAAAACAGCATAGTATCATAATACCTAGACAATGATAACAGCTTCATTTGTTTATGTACGTCATTTAACCCGTTCACATTTAAACAGCCAATTGAGAGATTGAAGGCGCAAAATTAGTTAGATTCCAACTTTTTCCTTTTCTGGTCTCTCATTTTTTTCCAATTTTCCTCATCACCATTGTCTTCAGATCTTGAATATTTTGAGTTCCTATTTTTTTCTTTGAGATTCTCATCTTGACGTCATCTTCCATTTGAATTTTCCATTTTCCGTTTCCAGGCGCAATTTCCAAATCTCCACCAGTCTCCATTAATCCATCTTCCATATATTCTGCATCAGTTTGTCCTCCTCCTCTTCCTTGATCAGTTCCGTGTCCCAAGTTAAGAGTTATCTTTCTGTCCTCTTGATGAAAGTTCGCAGTCGTCGTGATAACAGTGAACTCAACAGGTGCCCGTTTCTTGCGGTATAATCACCAGTTCAGACGCTTCCAAACTTGGTCCACTATGTAGTACCTCTTCATCGATAGATATCACCTCCTCCTCCTTATTTGAATCCTTTTCCTCACATTCTTTGATTTTTTCACTATCCTCAAGCTGAATATTCATCCTTTCTGTTAAAACATGTGGCTCGTTGTTGCCATTTTCCACTGTTATACTACTGATATCCTGAACATTGTTACCATTTGGTGTGTCTTCACTAAGTGACTCTTGCCTTTCCTTCTCAATGTTGTGTCCGTTCCCTTCTGTTTCGTTCCCCTGTGTTTCGTCCCTTTGTAGTTTCGGCAGACTTGGAAAATCCTTCTCATGCTCAAAAATATTCACGATTCTGTCCAAGGAGCAATATACAGCAAAATGATTCTCACTGCCACACTTAAGACATGTCTTTTTCTGTCCGTTGTACATGAAAGAAATAGTATGTCCTCCTATGAAAAGCGCCGATGGAATGTTTTTCTTAATTTCCATTTTTGCCGTCCGTATTCCGTTTAAAAGTCCTTTACGTTTGCCATGTGTGGAAGTATTATCACGTATCCCAATAACACTCCCGTACGAGCTTAATACATCGCTCAACATACTGTTTTGCATATCAAATGGAGTGTACCTTATTGAGACAAATGTGAAGAAATTAACTACTTTCACTTCCAGACCATTAGGTAAACAAATTACTTTTTCATCATAATTATTCATAGAAGTTTCATATACACACTGATTCTGGAACTTCAAGATCACTTTATTACCTTGCATTTCTTCAACACCAATCAAATCTTCAATATCAATTCTCAGCTTTTCAAAAATTACATCATCAACACAATTTAAGTTCTGTTTACCCGAAAATATTAAACCAACCGAGTCTTTTCTCCTGATGGGTGGAGTATAGAATGAAGCCATTTTCACTCCGTCCTAACACTCTAGACGTCACTTCTATTACGTCAAAGTCATAGCCTGAGGGCATATGGCCTGTCCGGCCAGGTCGGGCCAGGAGAGTGTTATGAAAATTTCTTCTCCTATATACACTAATTTCACTGTATACAAGAAGTGTTTGCCGTCTATGCTATCCTTGATACTTTAAAGGCTTCATGACATTACCTTAGACATTCATATTGTCCTCGTTCACAGATATAATCGAGAAAAAAGGGAGCTTGTGAAATGTCGACATTTATTTACTCTGCTCTTCGTCTTCCTTTCTCTAATTTAAAGGACATATAACTTCTCTGTATTCATTCAATTTACGTATAAAGGATTCCGATGTGGTTTCACCTGTACACTTGGAAAAGATTTACTCCTAAGGAAAACCTTAATTTGTTAAAAGGAATAGAATCGTAGAAAAATAGATTTGATGATCATCTTTATAAAACGACCAAAAGCCATTAGCAACTGTAATTACCCCCCGAGACGAAGAAAAGAAAAAAAATTTTCCTCCTGTTGTTTCAGTCTAAATCAATCTTCATTCATCTTGAGTTTCTTTCTGTTTGTTATTCCTCTTTTACCAAAAGCCTTTTCCTTTCTGGCGGTAGTTTCTTGGTCTCAAATGGAGATTTTCTATTATGGCCAATTTGATTTTAAAAGGTTGTAACGCTGACGGACGAAAAAAAAAATATTAAGATGTCTGATCTAATGAAAATTTGGTTTTTGTGTTCTCTTTCCAGAAAAAATCGATCTGTTCTTATTTTGTGATAGTGTGGACATTTAACTATAGAACAAGTACAATAAAGAAATTTTAATATCCTTTTTGTTGAAGAATATACGCATGTAGTCTCAGCATAATAATCAGAATAATAATTACCAACCTAAAAATATTTACTTGAGTTTAACTGCGAATGGTATCTATCACCCAGCGGTAGCAGTAGTAGTAGTAGTGGTGGTGGTATTAGATTAATCTAGCCTTGTGCTGACACGGGCTCCTGCTTTTTATCAGCCCGTAACTGATGGCTGATATTTTTCCATAACAAATGCATTCAGCTCAATTTAACCATTGGGCCCCAAAGGAATGAAGTAGTGGGAAAGAAAGTGTTATAGCAGTATGTCCTAGTAAGTAGGAGGGCCTGGGAAGGAAGGGATATACTTGAAGTTGGAGAAAAAGGAAGGGAATCGAATTCCATGGAGGTCCTTGCTCCTTCTGTGTACCGCTCGTGTCGATGACAGCAGAAGGGAACAGCAAGGAAAGGATAAGAAAGAGGTGAGTGCTGATAATGAGTAGCAAATGTATGAGATGCTTTGTTTATCCTTTAGATGGCTTTATGCCATTAAAGACTAGTACGAAGAAAAGTCCTTCAGTGATTGATGATAAAAAATAAAAATGAAATATGAGTTTTAGGAAGGGGTGGCTGGGGTGGTGTTTAACTGGGCAGATTTTGTTCACCTGGGTGATGGATAAGGCAGAGGAAAGTTGAGTGTTTCAATGTTATCAATTATGCGTGTTACTAATTTTGTACTAATTGAAGGAACCTCTGTGAAATTCTGCC